>NC_084621.1:12615761-12735761 GCF_033978795.1 Nerophis ophidion
GCGAGGTTCACCGCTGTCATCAGATGGCTGGGCCTGTGGTATTTCACCCAGGCAGCGGTCCAGGCCGGTGTCGCCGCGAGGAACTGCTCCAGCACCACCAGCTCGAACATCGGACTTTCCGCTGCCTGGGGCCGGAGCCATCTGGTCGCTGCATCCCGCAGTTGTTGCGCTAGGGTAAAGGGCGTGTCCTCGGGGCTCAGCGTCAAGCCCCGGCATCGGCGTCGGTGGTCCTCTGGAGTGCTTCCCATCCGATCCAAGATAGCTTGGCGCAAGTTCGTAAAGTCCGTGCGGGCGGCCGCTGGGAGACTCAGCGCCGCCCGCTGCGCCTCCCCCGCCAGGAGCGGCAGAAGCCTGGTGCCCCACTCCGCCTCCGGCCATCCGCACGCCGAGGCGGAGGCCTCGAAGACATCGATGTATGCGTGGGGGTCCTCGGTTTCTACCATGCGCTGCATGGTACCGCCTCTCGGGTTCGATGCCCCCTCTGCCCGGTCCATCAGTGCCTGTAGCACCAGCGTCTGCTGCTGTGATGCCGCCGCCACTTCTGCCAAGACTTGGCCAAGCGCCTCCAGGGGGCTCGTGGCGGACATGTCAGGTTCGTTCTGTTGGGCGCCACTTGTGACGTTCTTCCTGCCCGTATTCTTCAGGACCACTCGGAATCACCACTCTGGCTTGACACTGTTTTATTTTTACTTTTTCACAAACAATAGTTCAGATCCCCGAGATGCTTTGCAGCCTGTGCTCGTCAGTCTTTCTGTCGGGCTCTCCGGGTCTCGCCTGGTCTTTTCGACCCCCTCTCACTGCCTCCGGCCCTCCTGATAAAGAGACAGCTGATTAGATGACTCGTTCCAGCTGAGAAATCTCCTCACCTGTCATCGCTTCACAGCCGGCTCCTGCACATGCCCCGCCCGCAGGGGACGCGTCGACCACGCCCCTCCACAATGAGATATGTGTAGACTGCAATATGACGCCAGTAAACAACACCACTTGATAAGTTCCATTGAAAATATACAAAGCCCGTTTCCATATGAGTTGGGAAATTGTGTTAGACGTAAATATAAACAGAATACAATGATTTGGAAATCCTTTTCAACCCATATTCAGTTGAATATGCTACAAAGACAACATATTTGATGTTCAAACTGATAAACATTTTTTTTTTTGCAAATAATCATTAACTTTAGAATTTGATGCCAGCAACACGTGACAAAGAAGTTGGGAACGGTGGCAATAAATACTGATACAGTTGAGGAATGCTCATCAAACACTTATTTGGAACATCCCACAGGTGTGCAGGCTAATTGGGAACAGGTGGGTGCCATGATTGGCTATAAAAGCAGCTTCCATGAAAAGCTAAGTAATTCAAAGACCAGGATGGGTCGAGGGTCACCACTTTGTCAGCTAATTGTCGAACAGTTTTAGAACAACATTTTTCAACGAGCTATTGTGAGAAATTTAGGGATTTTACCATCTACGGTCCGTAAAATCATCAAAAAGTTCAGAGAATCTGGAGAAATCACTGCACATAAGCGATGATATTATGGACTTTTGATCCCTCAGGCGGTACTGCGTGTAAAACCGACACCAGTGTGTAAAGGATATCACCACATGGGCTCAGGAACACTTCATGAAACCACTGTGCGTAACTACAGTTGGTCGCTACATCTGTAAGTGCAAGTTAAAACTCTGCTATGCAAAGCGAAAGCCATTTATCAACAACACCCAGGAACGCCGCCGGCTTCGATGGGCCTGAGATCATCTAAGATGGACTGATGAAAAGTGGAAGTGTTCTATGGTCGGACGAGTTCACATTTCAAATTATATTTGGAAAATATGGACGTGGTGTCCTCCAGAAAAAAGAGAAAAATAACCATCCAGATTATCATAAGCGCAAAGTTGAAAAGCCAGCATCTGTGATGGTACAGGGGTGTATCAGTGCCTAAAGCATGGGTAACTTACACATCTGTGAAGGCACCATTAATGCTGAATGGTCCATACAGGTTTTGGGGCAACATATGTTGTCATCCAAGCAACGTTATCATGGACGCCCCTGCTTATTTCAGCAAGACAAGTGTTACAACAGCGTGGCTTCCTAGTAAAAGAGTGCAGGTACTTTTTTGGCCCACCTGCAGTCCAGACCTGTCTCCTGTGGAAAATGTGTGGGGCATTATGAAGCGTAAAATACGACAGCAGAGACCCCGGACTGTTGAAGGACTGAAGCTCTACATAAAACAAGAATGGGAAAGAATTCCACTTTCAAAGCTTCAACAATTAGTTTCCTCAGTTCCCAAACGTTTATTGAGTGTTGTTAAAAGAAAAGGTGATGTAACATAGTGGTGAACATGCCCTTTCCCAACTACTTTGGCACATGTTGCAGCCATGAAATTCTAAGTATTATTTGCAAAAAAAATAAAAAGTTTGAGTTTGAACATCAAATATGTTGTCTTTGTAGTGCAGGGGTTTCAAAGTCAAATAAAAAATGGGCCAAAATTTAAAAGTGAACAAAGCCGCGGGCCGAGGTTGAACAAATTAATCTTTTAATAGGGACCCAAACAAGTTTTTCATTGAATATTGAACAAGCAAGGCTTATATAACTTCATAGTGACATGCAAAAATGAGTTTAAAATAATAATAATAATTTAAAAAAATCAATGGCATATCAAATCAAATTTAAATAAAAATGGAATGCCTCTTTTGTATTTGCAGCCTTCTGAGGTAAATATTAACATTAACTTTTTCCGGAGGCTAATACATTTGAAAATAAAATAATAAATAAATCAACCATTCAGGCCTTTTTACTGATCAGTTAATTTCGGGGCTCAGGTGGGTGGGGTTAGAGGGGCGGGGTTTGTTGGTAGCAGGGAGCGGGTGTATATTGCAGCGGTACGGAAGAGTTAGTGCTGCAAGGGGTTCTGGGTATTTGTTCTGTTGTGTTTATGTTGTGTTACGGTGCGGATGTTCTCCCAAAATGTGTTGGTCATTCTTGTTTGGTGTGGGTTCACAGTGTGGCGCATATTTGTAACAATGTTAATGTTGTTTATATGGTTGCCCTCAGTGTGACCTGTATGCTGTTGATCAAGTATGCCTTGCCTTTACTTACATGTGTGTAGAAGCCACATATATTACGTGACTGGGCCGGCACGCTGTTTGTGAGGCGGAAAAACAGACTTGACCACAGGTTGTAGGGGACGCTAAAGGCAGTGCCTTTAAGGCACACACCCAATATTGTTGTCCGGGTGGAATTCGGGAGAATAGTTGCACCGGGAGATTTTCGTGAGGAGCACTGAATTTCGAGAGTCTTCCGGGAAATCGGTGAATGCGGCGGTGTTACAGCGGCACCTCTGTATAACACCAGCCGGCCAGTTCTAATGTTAATGTTGGGGACGGCGTGGCGCAGTGGGAGAGTGGCCCGAGGGTCACTGGTTCAAATCCCACCTAGAACCAACCTCGTCACGTCCGTTGTGTCCTGAGCAAGACACTTCACCCTTGCTCCTGATGGGTGCTGGTTGGCCTTGCATGGCAGCTCCCTCCATCAGTGTGTGAATGGGTAAATGTGGAAGTAGTGTCAAAGCGCTTTGAGTACCTTGAAGGTAGAAAAGCGCTATACAAGTACAACCCATTTATTTATTTATTTAATTTGATATTGCCTCAAGGGCCAAATGAGATTATACAGCGGGTTGTAGTACATTCAACTGAATATGGGTTGGAAAGGATTTGCAAATCATTGTATTCTGTTTATATTTACATCTAACACAATTTCCCAACTCATATGGAAACAGGGTTTGTACAGTACGTTCACTATTTTATTTAAGGACTAAACTACAATAATAAACATATGTTTCATGTACACTAAGATGGTTTGTTAAAATAAAGCCAATAATGCAGTTTTTTGTGGTCCCCTTTGTTTAGAAAAGTATCAAAATACATGTTGGTATCGGTACCAAAGTATTGGTATTGAGACAACCCTAGTTCCTAGTTCCTAGAACCCCCTGTCAAACTCATAGAAGTGGATTTGATTTTATATTACCCAATTTTCTTCATGTTTATCCTGTCTATTATAAAATGGTCATGTAATCCATCCATCCATCCATTTTCTACCGCTTATTCCCTTTCGGGGTCGCGGGGGGCGCTGGCGCCTATCTCAGCTACAATCGGGCGGAAGGCAGGGTACACCCTGGACAAGTCGCCACCTCATCGCAGGGCCAACACAGATAGACAACATTTACACTCACATTCACACACTAGGGCCAATTTAGTGTTGCCAATCAACTTATCCCCAGGTACATGTCTTTGGAAGTGGGAGGAAGCCGGAGTACCCGGAGGGAACCCACGCATTCACGGGGAGAACATGCAAACTCCACACAGAAAGATCTCGAGCCTGGATTTGAACCCATGACTGCAGGAACTTTGTATTGTGAGGCAGACGCACTAACCCCTCTGCCACCATGAAGCCCTGTCTATTCTAAAAAGGTAATTTAATTTAAAAAGGTAATGTGTCCAGGGTGTACCCCGCCTTCCGCCAGAATGCAGCTGAGATAGGCTCCAGCACCCCCCCGCGACCCTGAAAGGGACAAGCGGTAGAAAATGACTCCCACATCACATCCCTGCTGCTGCTGCTGAGGGAGGAAAGGCTGCTTTGGATCTGGAACGCCGGCGACCTCTGGCGTGTTTGCCGGAGACAAAGTTCACGCAGGTGAGACGAGGGCGACGCCTCAGCGTGCACGGGCGAGCAACTTTTTCTCTCTTTGACGTTTGTTTTATTTACCGCCAGCAAAGTGCTTCCAGTCGCTCCTCAAACTCATTAGGAGACGCAGAGTTGCTGATGCCGGCAAAAGAAAAAGGGGGAAAAAAGAAAAAAGTACATTTGGCTCGGGCCTGAAGGATGTCTTTGTTGTGTTGCTAGTACAAATACATGGAGATTTAAATATTGCTCCTCTGGAGTTGTGTTGATACTCTCTGTGTGCAAGTAGTGTGGAGATGATGATGTGTGGGATGGAGGAGGCTTGGTGGCTGCTGGAGTACTGGGGTTGTCTCCGTACCAATAAGTGTTTTTCAATCCCTTTCTATACTTTTATAAATAAAGGGGACTACAAATATTGGCATTATTGGCTTTATTTTAAGCAAATATCTTAGGGTAAATTAAACATATTATTGCAATAAAATTGCAATTTTTTTCCTTGAATAAAATAGTGACCATACTAGACAACTTGTCTTTCAATAGTAACAAAGACTCCTCATTTCAGTACAAGACCCAGCTGGGCAATCTACTCACCTGCCGCTGACTTCAAGGCCCGCAGGCCACACCCCCCTCCACAGGTACGTTAAATATATGTTTATTATTGTAATTGAAGAACAAGTTTGTCCTTAAATAAAATAATGACCATACTAGACAACTCGTCTTTTAGTAGTAAGTAAACAAAGACTCCTAATTAGTCTGCTGATGTATAGCAGTAACATAATGTGTCATTTAACATTCTATTATTTTGTCAACATTATAAAGGACAAACTGTAAAAATGAATTATAAATTCCACTTGTTCATTTACTGTTAATATCTGCTTATTTTCTGTTTTAACATGTTCTATCTACACCATCCATCCATCCATCCATCTTCTTCCGCTTATCCGAGGTCGGGTCGCGGGGGCAACAGCCTAAGCAGGGAAACCCAGACTTCCCTCTCCCCAGCCACTTCGTCTAGCTCTTCCCGGGGGATCCCGAGGCGTTCCCAGGCCAGCCGGGAGACATAGTCTTCCCAACGTGTCCTGGGTCTTCCCCGTGGCCTCCTACCGGTTGGACGTGCCCTAAACACCTCCCTAGGGAGGCGTTCGGGTGGCATCCTGACCAGATGCCCGAACCACTTCATCTGGCTCCTCTCCATGTGAAGGTGCAGCGGCTTTACTTTGAGTTCCTCCCGGATGGCAGAGCTTCTCACCCTATCTCTAAGGGAGAGCCCCGCCACACGGCGGAGGAAACTCATTTCGGCCGCTTGTACCCGTGATTTTATCCTTTCGGTCATGACCCAAAGCTCATGACCATAGGTGAGGATGGGAACGTAGATCGACCGGTAAATTGAGAGCTTTGCCTTCCGGCTCAGCTCCTTCTTCACCACAACGGATCGATACAACGTCCGCATTACTGAAGACGCCGCACCGATCCGCCTGTCGATCTCACCATCCACTCTTCCCCCACCCGTGAACAAGACTCCTAGGTACTTGAACTCCTCCACTTGGGGAAGGGTCTCCTCCCCACCCCGGAGATGGCATTCCACCCTTTTCCGGGCGAGAACCATGGACTCGGACTTGGAGGTGCTGATTCTCATTCCGGTCGCTTCACACTCGGCTGCGAACCGATCCAGTGAGAGCTGAAGATCCCGGTCAGATGAAGCCATCAGGACCACATCATCTGCAAAAAGCAGAGACCTAATCCTGCGGTCACCAAACCGGAACCCCTCAACGCCTTGACTGCGGCTAGAAATTCTGTCCATAAAAGTTATGAACAGAATCGGTGACAAAAGACAGCCTTGGCGGAGTCCAACCCTCACTGGAAATGTGTTCGACTTACTGCCGACAATGCGGACCAAGCTCTGACACTGATCATACAGGGAGTGGACCGCCATAATCAGACAGTCCGATACCCCATACTCTCTGAGCACTCCCCACAGGACTTCCCGAGGGACACGGTCGAATGCCTTCTCCAAGTCGTAGACTTGGAGAAGGCATCTACACTTCTGTTCAAATGTAATCATCACTTATTCTTCTCTCCGTTGATACTTTACATTAGTTTTGGATGATACCACACATTTAGATATGAATCCGATACCAAGTACTTACAGGATCATACATTGGTCACATTCAAAGTTTGCATGTGTCCAGCGACATATTTCCTGACTTTATAAACATAGTATGAATTTTTTTTTAAAAAGAAAAAAAGAGTTTGTATTGTAGCTGAGATAGGCGCCAGCGCCCCCCGCGACCCCAAAAGGGAACAAGCGGTAGGAAATGGATGGATGGATGGTAACAATAAAAAATATGGATGGCCTAGATACGCACTTGTACTTGGTATCATTACAGTGGATGTCAGGTGTAGATCCACCCATGGTGTTTGTTTACATTGTGAGCTATTGTATCCTCCTACGGTGTGTAGTGAAGCATGTTTAGCTATTCTTCGTCTTCCAGTGATAATGCTACTTGTAGGAAACGTACTTTATTTGTCACCATGGAGGTGAGGATTAGTGATTAAGAAATAGCAAAAACAATGCTGCCTGTGGATGGACGCTAGCTGCTAGCTAGCTCGCCATGTCTTAAAGCAGTGGTCCCCAACCGTTTTGGATCCGCGGACCGGTCAACGCTTAATAATTTGTCCGGCAGCCCGGAGGTAGGGGGAACCCTTTTTCTTTTTTTCTCTTTGTCATGAAAAAGGGAGGTTTTTGTGGTTGGTGCACTAATTGTAAGTGTATATTGTGTTTTTTATGTTGATTTAATAAATAAATAAATTTAAAAAAAAAAAATATATATATATATATATATATATATATATATTATTATTATTATTTTTTTTTTTAAATAAAAATGAATAGAAAATTCTTCTGCGGCCCGGTACCAATCGGGCCGCAGCCCGGTTGGGGACCACTGTCTTAAAACATCTCTTCCTGAGGCGTTTCAGTGTTAGAACTTCACCTTTCTCTTTAGTTTCTTGCCATTTCTAATTTTAAGTAGCTCATAGTTCAGACCTGGGCAAATTAAGGCCCGGGGGCCACATGCGGCCCATTAAGCTTTTCTGGCCCGCCGGACATAATAATTGTTTTAGAACAAGGGTGCCCATTACGTCGATCGCGATCGACTGGTCGATCTCGGAGGGTGTGTCAGTCGATCTCAAGCCAGGCATTAAAAAAATAGACATAAAAATGAGCAATCATCAATCATACCAAGACTTCACTTTCGTCAGTTGTTTGACATTCTCGGCACCCGAGGATCTTGTGAGATGACGCTGGCTGCTGCGAGCTCATATTTAAGAAAAAAATCACTAACAGGGCGGACGCAGAGAAACACATTTTATTTCTAGAGACTCCGTACCTACTGTCAAAACTCTAAAGACCGACTGCACAGTTCCTGTCTTCACCATAAAAGACCTGTTTCATCCTGCCTGTGCTAACAAAATAAGAGTCTCAGAAAGCTAGCGTGCACAAGCTAGCAAGCTACGGAGTTTGATGCCAATGTATTTCTCCCCCGCCCTCAGCGACCGCTTTCTCACTTGCTTGCCCACCCGCACACTCACTGACGTCACTCACCTGCTGCCAGACATTAAAGGGCCACACACATATGCTACTCTCATAACAAAGTGTTTAAAAACGAGTATGCAAGTTGGACAAATGAGATGCCAAATCCAACCACTTTCATGTGGTATTGGACAGAAAGGAGGACTTTTTTGTTCCTCCATTTGAAAATGCGGACGTTATCAGCACCACTGTCTAATTCCAATCAATACAAGTCATTAGAATCAGGTAATACACCAACTTATATTCTTGTCTTCATGAAAGAAAGGAATCTATGTGTGTTAAACATGCTTGTATTATCATTAAACACCATTAACTTGTTAACAAAAATGTCTCTTTCATAAATAAATGAATATAAATTATAAATAGGAATGAGGTAGATCTCCTCGACTTGGTCAATTGAAAAGTAGCTCACCTGCAGAAAAAGTGTGAGCGCCCCTGTCTTAAAGCATCTCTCTTCCTGAGGGCGTTTCAGTGTTAGAACTTCACCTTTCTCTTTAGTTTCTTGCCATTTCTAATTTAAAGTAGCTCATAGTTGAGACCTGGGCAAATTAAGGCCCGTGGGCCACATGCGGCCCGTTAAGCTTTTCTGGCCCGCCGCACATATTAATTGTTTTAGATCCTTAAGATGTAAAGTGTACCTGCCATTATGATGAGCACTCATGTTTTCTAATGACCACAACTATACTAAGTCTTTCAATGCTTGAAATCTGCATCATATACTAGTTGCTATGGTCATCTAATTAGTTACTATGGTCATCTAATTAGTTACTATGGTCATCTAATTAGTTACTATGGTAATCCAAGTGTGGGTTGGGAGCGTTTCCATAGAGTGTTTCCAGAGCCTGAAATGTGGGTGTCAGGGACAGATGCAGAAGGAGATTTTTTTACAACAAAGTTCTAAAGCTTAGTGATATATCAGATATAACAGGGTTTGTTTTACCCTTCATGTTCATTTTTTTGCTGTGTTTGTATTTTTTTGTGTTTGTTTAATAGATGTCATCAGTGTGTGTGTGTGTGTGTGTGTGTGTGTGTGTGTCAATCATTGGTACTGTCAGAATAATTGTATCTATGTTATCACAAAACTTTGTGTTGCCATGAGTTCCCAACGAGAAGACAAAAGCTGTCTTTGATCCTACCAAACAAAAGGCGTGTAAAACTCCACTGTTTAGGATGGCGAGCAACATGAGGGTTCTGTTTCTTTCATGTACTGTAATCAACAGAAAGATATTGTCTTGACCTGAGATCTAAAAAGCGAAGAAGAAGCAGGACCTGACTTGCCTCCAGGGACCTCTTCTTTGAACTGTTTTACGACCCTTTCTTTGAACTGTTTTCATCAAAGGCAATGACTGTTTACGACCCCTGCCCCTTAGAAACAGCTGTTGTCATGTAATCAGGGAAAGTCCAAATAAATGAGGAGGCGTACAATCTTTCGTCAGGAGCATGGTGAGACTGTGCAAGAGTACAGTCCAGGTGTCTCTCCTCAATTGAGCCAAATGTAATTCTGTCTCTGTTTAATTCCTTGCTTCTTGCCTTGTTTAATAGATGTCATCAGTGTTTGAACCTGACAGGTACTTTAACTTGACTCATTGTGTACCGTGACAAAATAATGCACCAAAAAAACAGCAGAAGAGAAATAAGCCGCTATCCGAGACGCTACAGGATAAGAAGACAAGCTATATACCAGGGGGTCCCTGCTCCATCCCTCCGTCAGAACAACTTTGACTTGTGGATGCTGATGGGTTCAACTTTTAGGTTAGAGTTTTATTCAAATCACCATTTCTTTTTGCTCTTTCTTTGTCAACTTTTGCCCCTTTTTTGGGTGGTTTTCTTGATTAATTTTATTCCGGGTCAATAATAAACAAGCTTTGGGCCGCAAATGGCCTCAGGCTGCACTTTGGACACTTTCGTATTAAGTGTTCAAATTAGTGAGAGAAAAAAAAAAAGCTAATTACGCAGTTACATTGTGTCAGCATGACAAGTTTATTTTGTTTTGTTTTTTTACCACAGCTGTGCCCCAGAATTGTACATGGCTAACAATTATACACATTTCTTCAAAGGGAATGCACGCTCAGGGAGACACAATCACATTTCCTGTTTTGACTTTCCAATCATTTCTACAATTCTTATTTATTTGTGATGCAGTGATTGGAGCACATACTTGTTGGTCACAAAAAAAAAAACATTCATGATGTTTGCTTCTTTTATGAATTTATTATGGCTCTACTGAAAATGTGAGCAAATGTGCTGGGTCAAAAGTATACATACAGCAATGTTAATAATGTCCCTTGGCAAGTTTCACAAACAAAAATGGAGCTGTTTGGCCACAATACCCAGCAATATGTTTGGAGGAGAAAAGGTGCCCCAGAACACCATACCTACCGTCAAGCATGGTGGTGGTAGTATTATGCTCTGAGCCTGTTTTGCTGCCAATGGAACTGCTGCTTTAAATGGGACAATGAAAAAGGAGGACTACCTCCAAATTCTTCAGGATAAGCTAAAATCATCAGCCCGGAGGTTGGGTCTTGGGCATAGTTGGGTGTTCCAACAGGACAATGACCCCAAACACACCTCAAAAGGGGTCAAGGAATGGCTAAATCAGGCTAGAATGTAGGTTTTAGAATGGCCTTCCCAAAGTCCTGACTTAAACGTGTGGACAATGCTGAAGAAACAAGTCCATGTCAGAAAACAAATAAATTTAGCTGAATAGTGACGGCAGCGGCGGCAGCGGCGGCAGCGGCGGCAGCGGCGGCAGCGGCGACGGTGACCAAGAAGAACACGGAGTTGGAATATAATTACAACACTTTATGTACATATTTATATACATATTTCTAAAATATTTAATTACTTATATAATATGTAACTACAAGCTCCATTCACAGACAGAGTCCCATTGCTTTTATGAGCGGTCGAGCGAGTCAAAAGCCAAAAAAAAAAAAAGTACATATATTTCTTTTTGGCCCTAGTGTGTGAATGTTGTCTGTCTATCTGTGTTGGCCCTGCGATGAGGTGGCGACTTGTCCAGGGTGTACCCCGCCTTCCGCCCGATTGTAGCTGAGATAGGCGCCAGCGCCCCCCGCGATCCCAAAAGGGAATAAGCGGTAGAAAATGGATGGGTGGATAATATTTTTTTTTTTTTGTGGCGGCCATAATTTCTTTCGTGGCGGGCCGCCACAAATAAATGAATGTGTGGGAAACCCTGAAACTTCATGCATGTCTTTTGTGACCAACAAGTATGTGCTCGAATCACTACATCACAAAAATTAAGAGTTGTAGAAATTATTGGAAACTCAAGACAGCCATGAAATTAATTTCTTTACAAGTGTATGTAAACTTTTGACCGCGACTGTATGTATACACATACATATTTATGTATGTAAATACATACATATATGTATATACATACATACATATATATGTGTATAAATACATGTACATACATATGTATGTATATACATTTATGTATCAATATAGATACGTATGTATATACTAGGAGTGGGCAAATTAATGCGTTAATTACGCGTTAACTCATCAATCTATTAACGCCGACAATTATTTTATCGCACATTTGCGTATGTTGTTTACATGCTTTTATTTTGTTAACGTATTTTCTTAACAGGATGGCATCTCCCGGATGTACTTCGGCGTGGAGGGGCTCTTGGTAAAGATGGAACATTTGGCAAAAATACCGGACAATTCTGCAAATTTCATGGCTGGCTTACAGCGTGGTCACTCCGGGATCACTTACGACCGCCAGACAATTCTGGATGTGGATAGATCGGGCCGTTTTGGACTGAATGACGCGTGCTTGCTAGACCTGCTAGCTAGCATGGGAATACTTTGCCGGCTACATCCAGCGGCCTGTGAAGCAGCGGAGTATATGTGTTGTCTGTCTATTTATGAATAATGCAGACGAGGAGTGTTGGCTGAGTTCTTAACGTTTACTTTCAGAGCGTGCATATCACAACATACAAGATGCCGTCATGGCGACACAACCTATACCGGGCTACCGCGCATGCTCGTCACTCCTGTTGCATGCTGGGTAGGGTAGTTCTTTTTTTCCCCCGGCTCATAACATCACAATATAGTACCATGTATATGATGCGTTCAGTTTATCAAAGCACCAAGCAAACAATCGGAAAATTCCCATCATATCAATTCCTAGATATGGTCATAATTATTTTAAGTGCACTACGCAGAATAAACACATCATTTTTAATATTGCTACGACGGATAATTTGGTCAAAAATTCCCTAAAACAGCCCACTACCTATAATATAGGTTTTTTAAACATAAGATCCCTGATAAAAAAAATGTTTCTGCTAATACCTCAGAAATTGCCTGTTCAGATGTTATGATTGTGGCTCAGAGATTTGTATGTAGATTATATTTATTTTCCATAACAAACAGGATAACTTAAATACCCTGGCAGTGGCAATAAGCTTAAATGTTTGTATTTACATTTTTGGAGTTGATTTTCATAAAATATGCTATTTAACTGCTACTGTTTAACAAGGACTGATTTAAATTGTGTTTGCACAACAAATGTTTTGGCGCTTTTGTTCATGTGGGAGAATATTCCAATAAAGGTGCACTACACACTACTTTTGAATTCATTATTGGGCTTTGCGTATACAATGCAGTTAATCGCGATTAATTGGAGAAATGGTGCGATTAACTTCGATTAAAATTTTTAATCGTTGCCCAGCCCTAATATATACATAAAAGTATATACATACATACACATATGTAGATACACACATATATGTATATACATACATTTATGTATATACATACAAATATATGTATATACATTCATATACGTCCTGTATATAATAAATGTACATATATACATACATACATATATGTACATACATACAATATACATGTATATGCCAATAATTGGGTTGAGTTGAGTTTTTTCTTGCCCTGATGTGGGATCTGAGCTGAGGATGTTGTTGTGGCTTGTGCAGCCCTTTGAGACACTTGTGATTTAGAGCTATACTGTATAAATACACTTTGATTTATTGATTGATTTATAAGAGCCGTCACTAAAGTTAAAAGATATATGTACATCGCATTGCCTGCTGCATGTAAAACTATGTTTATTCTCTATATTTTTTAGGTATCTGGAATAAATTAATAGGATTTACATTCCTTCCTCAGGAAATATAGGTACGATTCTTTTTGGAACAGATGAGAAGGTGCAAGTATGTTTGCAGCGGCAGAAGCTGCATCTCTTTATTGCCTTTCACTCACTTCATCTGCACCCCATGAATGCTCCCGTCAGTATAGTCCTGTATGTTGCAACAGGTGCGTCCACATTGGAAAACACTGTCAAGGCAACGACAACAAAAAAAGAAATCCACTAAGGCCAAACGTGACAAAAAAGGTCCCCAACTGGCTTCAAGGATGCAATTTTCGTAGAAATATTCAATGATAGGAACAAAAAAAATGAGCATAAACAGAAGGTGGGGAGCGTTGAATGAGATAGGGGAGGGGCTCACTAGCTCCTCATTAGCCATGCAGAACATCTTGGCTGCTCTCCCACACCTCACGGCTCATCATCATCATCATCATCAGCATCAGCATCAAGACCCGGGCGCTGGCTGCCGGCACAAAACCCCCCCAAACCAAGCCTCCTCCCGCCTAGCCCCTACAATCACACCCGCAATCACAGCACCTAATTAGGTTAATTAATTTGTATCAGCCCTTGTAGGGACTTGGCTGATGAGGCAGTGGTAATGGTATCCATAGTACACCCCCCCCCCCCCCCCTCTTCTCCAACACCACCCTATTGCAAAAAAAAAGTGGGGATAAAGGGTGGGAGGGTAGTGCAAACCCCTGCCTGGCAGGATGAGAGCCCCGTCTATCTCTATCCGTGCCTTTTGTTGCTCATTTGTGCGTCAGCAATCTCTGCTGTCCACAACACAATTGATGGATCAGTGCTTGTTTGTATACAAAAAAAAGGCACCAAAAAAATAAAGTAAAAATTGTACAGCAGCACACTAATGATCTGCCTCTGCGGTCGTCAGCATCGCATTACAATCAGCCGCCCTCATCAGGCCACTGACGAACAAACCCTGATTAACACCCCCTCCCCATATGATTACTGCAATCACCCGGGATAACCACGCGTGCACCGTCACACACACACACACACACACACACACTGAGAAGATACAAGACAACACATCTGATTCATAATTGTATCAAACTTTAGAAAAAAAGCCAGTGCACGTCACATGTTGCTAGGCAGAATTGGTGTTACGCCCACTTTATTGTTTTCTTAGCAATTAATTATCAAACACAATATTTCAACTTTAAAAAAAAAAAATGGTGTACATTAACAAATATTTTTGCTTTTTATTACTGTCTATATCAGGGGGGGTCAAAGTCAAGGCCTGCGGGCCAGATCAGGCCCGTGAATGAATGATCTGTGGCCCCCCGGGTGATACTTCATTAGTAGTACAAACCCCGTTTCCATATGAGTTGGGAAATTGTGTTAAATGTAAATATAAACAGAATACAATGATTTGCAAATCCTTTTCAACCCATATTCAGTTGAATATGCTACAAAGACAACATATTTGATGTTCAAATTTATGACATTTTTTTTTTTTTTGCAAATAATCATTAACTTTAGAATTTGATGCCAGCAACACGTGACAAAGAAGTTGGGAAAGGTGGCAATAAACACTGATAAAGTTCAGAAATGCTCATCAAACACTTATTGGGAACATCCCACAGGTGTGCAGGCTAATTGGGAACGGGTGGGTGCCATGATTGGGTATAAAAACAGCTTCCCAAAAAAATGCTCAGTCTTTCACAAGAAAGGATGGGGCGAGGTAGAGACCCAGGACACGTTGGGAAGACTATGTCTCCCGGCTGGCCTGGGAACGCCTCGGGATTCTCAGGGAGGATCTGGACGAAGTGGCTGGGGAGAGGGAAATCTGGGCTTCCCTGCTTAGGCTGCTGCCCCCGGGACCCGACCTCGGATAAGCGGAAGAAGACGGATGGATGGATGGATCTATCATTTAAAAAGGTTTCCTTTTAGGGCACCTGTTTTTTTTTTGTCCCCATACCATCAGAGGTCCTCTAAAGGTGACTGTGTAAACAGAGCCATGTCCCCATTAAGTCAGCATTGCCAGAACACACACACACACACACACACACACACACACACACACACACACACACACACACACACACACACACACACACACAAAGGACATATGCACTAGTTAAAACATAATGAACATGTCCCTCAGGTACCCGCCTGGCTGCCATTTCTCTGAATGATGAACCAATAGTGATGCTGGGGCAGATGGGAACGTGACACACACACACACACACACACACACACTCTTAAAAAAATATAAACCCCTGCAGAGATCTACCTCCTGTAGGTCTGATGGGGAGGAAGTGTCTCAGTTACAGGGGTGCTGTGTGTGTGTGTGTGTGTGTGTGTGTGTGTGTGTGTGTTTTGATTTGGGCTCCCATGCAAATTTAATCAATTGGAGTACTTGTCAGCAGCCAGGGCTCATTAGCAGCCTTTTTTTTTTTTTTTTAAAGAAGGTTTTGTGATCCTAACCTCCAGCCAGATGTCAGCCAAGAGCACATATCTGAACACTGCAAAAATGATATTATATATATAAAAAAAACATGTCAAGAAGTGTCTGTCAAGAATATAAAGACTTCCCTTCACACGTCTTCCCTCTGGCAGGCCAGCCCTTCCTCCTCCTCCTCTGGTGTCCCTCTTCCTCTATCCACTACTTCAAAAAGCTCCATGACACCCAGCTTCAAGTTAAAGGAGGAGAGGGATCTACCTCTCATCCCTCACGTTCTGAGACAGCCTCCCAACACTCCAACCCTGCGGCGCCCCTCTTCTTCATCCTCTTCATCTCCCTCCACACACACACACACACACACACACACACACAATCCAACACTATAATTGGGAGATCGATTAGTGCTGCCCTTAACCATCCTTACATAGTCCCTGAGAGCTGGGAACCTCTAAAGTCAAACAATCCTTTTCAGGAAGCTGGTCAAATTTGTTCAGATATTGAAATATTTCCATTGGAAGTCATGTGATTAGAATTTTTGGGAGTTTAGCCTTTGGTTCACCATCCTTACAAAAGACATGACCACGGCTGAGTTTGTTTTAATGCATTCTAAATAGTAAATAAATGCATCAAAAGTCTGTTTACAATGACGTCTATCAATGGCGGCACGCTCTATTCTGCCTATAAATGTCACGTCTGGAACGCATCGTGATGCGCGAGGGGTCACCCCAAGATGCAAAAGGACCTGGACGAGCAGGATTTGCAGGTAAGAGCTAGTTGTAATACAAAAAGGATAAAATAACACTGGTACAAAAGGAAAAGAACATGCGTGCCTACGCACAGGAAGTTAATGCTAATACTTAGCAAGGAGTCCAAAATCTCCCTCTACACACACACACACACACACAATCCAACACTATAATTGGGAGATCGATTAGTGCTGCCCTTAACCATCCTTACATAGTCCCTGAGAGCTGGGAACCTCTAAAGTCAAACAATCCTTTTCAGGAACCTGGTCAAATTTGTTCAGATATTGAAATATTTCCATTGGAAGTCATGTGATTAGAATTTTGGGGAGTTTGGCCTTTGGTTCACCATCCTTACAAAAGACATGACCACGGATGTGTTTGTTTTAATGCATTCTAAATAGTAAATAAATGCATCAAAAGTCTGTTTACAATGACGCCTATCTATGGCGGCACGCTCTATTCTGCCTATAAATGTCACGTCTGGAACGCATCGTGATGCGCGAGGGGTCACCCCAAGATGCAAAAGGACCTGGACGAGCAGGATTTGCAGGTAAGAGCTAGTTCTAATACGAAAAGGATAAAATAACACTGGTACAAAAGGAAAAGAAAATGCGTGCCTACCCACAGGAAGTTAATGCTAATACTTAGCAAGGAGTCCAAAATCTCCCTCCACACACACACACACACACACACACACACACACAATCCAACACTATAATTGGGAGATCGATTAGTGCTGCCCTTAACCATCCTTACATAGTCCCTGAGAGCTGGGAACCTCTAAAGTCAAACAATCCTTTTCAGGAAGCTGGTCAAATTTGTTCAGATATTGAAATATTTCCATTGGAAGTCATGTGATTAGAATTTTTGGGAGTTTAGCCTTTGGTTCACCATCCTTACAAAAGACATGACCACGGCTGAGTTTGTTTTAATGCATTGTAAATAGTAAATAAATGCATCAAAAGTCTGTTTACAATGACGTCTATCAATGGCGGCACGCTCTATTCTGCCTATAAATGTCACGTCTGGAACGCATCGTGATGCGCGAGGGGTCACCCCAAGATGCAAAAGGACCTGGACGAGCAGGATTTGCAGGTAAGAGCTAGTTGTAATACAAAAAGGATAAAATAACACTGGTACAAAAGGAAAAGAACATGCGTGCCTACGCACAGGAAGTTAATGCTAATACTTAGCAAGGAGTCCAAAATCTCCCTCTACACACACACACACACACACACACACAATCCAACACTATAATTGGGAGATCGATTAGTGCTGCCCTTAACCATCCTTACATAGTCCCTGAGAGCTGGGAACCTCTAAAGTCAAACAATCCTTTTCAGGAAGCTGGTCAAATTTGTTCAGATATTGAAATATTTCCATTGGAAGTCATGTGATTAGAATTTTTGGGAGTTTTGCCTTTGGTTCACCATCCTTACAAAAGACATGACCACGGATGTGTTTGTTTTAATGCATTCTAAATAGTAAATAAATGCATTCTAAATAGTAAATAAATGCATCAAAAGTCTGTTTACAATGACGCCTATCTATGGCGGCACGTTCTATTCTGCCTATAAATGTCACGTCTGGAACGCATCGTGATGCGCGCGGGGTCACCCCAAGATGCAAAAGGACCTGGACAAGCAGGATTTGCAGGTAAGAGCTAGTTCTAATACGAAAAGGATAAAATAACACTGGTACAAAAGGAAAAGAACATGCATGCCTACGCACAGGAAGTTAATGCTAATTCTTAGCAAGGAGTCCAAAATAGCGCCCGGAAGCTAAGGCGTAACTTAGCAACGGTATATAAACCAGAGAAGCAAACGTGATAGTTGCATGAAGCAAACTACGAACCAAGGGCGAACCGAGGTAGAATGCAGGTTTGAATACTAAAGCAAACAATTGCCAACAGGTGTGCGTAAAAAGCACAGCAGGTGGAACAAATAAAGTAACCATGGTGACAAGATGAAACAGGAAGTGCTCAAACTAAGGGATCGGAAGTGTCCAAAAAATAATCAAAACACACAAAAGGACTGAAGAACAAAAACTATGTCTGATCCGGTAGGCGGACCGTGACAATAAAGCCCTTAAAAAAAACATCCAAACACCTCCATTAGTTAAAAGCATGATGCAAGTATTCATGTAATGTACTGTATTTTGCGGACTATAAGGCGCACCTTCAATGAATGGCCTATTTTAAAACTTTGTTCATATATCATCAATCAATCAATCAATGTTTATTTATATAGCCCCAAATCACAAATGTCTCAAAGGACTGCACAAATCATTACGACTACAACATCCTCGGAAGAACCCACAAAAGGGCAAGGAAAACTCACACCCAGTGGGCAGGGAGAATTCACATCCAGTGGGACGCCAGTGACAATGCTGACAATGAGAAACCTTGGAGAGGACCTCAGATGTGGGCAACCCCCCCCCCCCTCTAGGGGACCGAAAGCAATGGATGTCGAGCGGGTCCAACATGATACTGTGAAAGTTCAATCCATAGTGGCTCCAACACAGCCGCGAGAGTTCAGTTCAAAGCGGATCCAAGACAGCTGCGAGAGTCCCGTCCACAGGAGACCATCTCAGGCGGAGGCGGGTCAGTAGCGTAGAGATGTCCCCAATCGATACAGGCGAGCGGTCCATCCTGGGTCCCGACGAGCGGTCCATCCTGGGTCTCGACTCTGGACAGCCAGTACTTCATCCATGGTTATCGGACCGGACCCCCTCCACAAGGGAGGGGGGGACATAGGAGAAAGAAAAGAAGCGGCAGATCAACTGGTCTAAAAAGGAGGTCTATTCAAAGGCTAGAGTATACAGATGAGTTTTAAGGTGAGACTTAAATGCTTCTACTGAGGTAGCATCTCGAACTGTTACCGGGAGGGCATTCCAGAGTACTGGAGCCCGAACGGAAAACGCTCTATAGCCCGCAGACTTTTTTTGGGCTCTAGGAATCACTAATAAGCCGGAGTCTTTTGAACGCAGATTTCTTGCCGGGACATATGGTACAATACAATCGGCAAGATAGGCTGGAGCTAGACCGTGTAGTATTTTATACGTAAGTAGTAAAACCTTAAAGTCACATCTTAAGTGCACAGGAAGCCAGTGCAGGTGAGCCAGTGCAGGCGTAATGTGATCTAACTTTCTTGTTCTTGTCAAAAGTCTAGCAGCCGCATTTTGTACCAACTGTAATCTTTTAATGCCAGACATGGGGAGACCCGAAAATAATACGTTACAGTAATCGAGACGAGACGTAACAAACGCATGGATAATGATCTCGGCATCTTTAGTGGACAAAATGGAGCGAATTTTAGCGATATTACGGAGATGAAAGACATAAATATAAGGTGCACCGCATTATAAGGCACATAGAATGGATGCTACAGTAGAGACTGGGGTTACGTTATGCATCCTTTAGATGGCGCTGCTCTAAAGGGAATGTCAACAAAACAGTCGGATAGGTCAGTCAAACTTCATTAATAGATTACAAACCAGCCTTCGTTCACTCCCAAAATGAATAAACAGCTGTTTTATTATTTTCCCCGATTCAATAAGCAAGTAAAAAACAGTCTGATACTGTTACGGTAAATCCAACTTTAGTGCAATCACAATATAGTAACACTGGAAATAGTGCAAAGCAATAATATATCAATAAGTCAAGGTTGCTCGAAGGATAATGTCACACAACACAACACATAAAATAAACATGTAAAGCTCACTTAATTAAGTTATTCCTCATCCACCCTCCATCCATCCATTTTCTACCGCTTATTCCCTTTCGGGGAATCTCAGCTATCTCAGCTACAATCGGGCGGAAGGCGGGGTACACCCTGGACAAGTCGCCACCTCATCGCAGGGCCAACACAGATAGACAGACAACATTCACACACTAGGGCCAATTTTAGTGTTGCCAATCAACCTATCCCCAGGTGCATGTCTTTGGAAGTGGGAGGAAGCCGGAGTACCCGGAGGGAACCCACGCATTCACGGGGAGAACATGCAAACTCCACACAGATTTGAACCCAGGACTGCAGGACCTTCGTATTGTGAGGCAGACGCACTAACCCCTCTCCCACCGTGAAGCCTCCTCATCCACCAATCCCTCAAATTCTTCTTCTTCAGTGTTCCAACCAAACAGTTGGGCGAATACGGCATCCAACATGCCCGGCTCCGTCTCGTCCCAAGTCCTCATTAAAGGAGTCAGTGTCGCTGCTGTTAATGTTCAATTCTCTCGCTGCGGCTCTATTCCCGTCTTCTACTGTGTGACTGATGGCCTTGACTTTAAACTCCGCGTTGTAAGCGTGTCGCTTAATAGGAGACATTTTGGGCTCTTTACATAGGGGTTAGTGCGTCTGCCTCACAATACGAAGGTCCTGCAGTCCTGGGTTCAATCCCAGGCTCGGGATCTTTCTGTGTGGAGTTTGCATGTTCTCCCCGTGAATGCGTGGGTTCCCTCCGGGTACTCCGGCTTCCTCCCACCTCCAAAGACATGCACCTGGGGATATCAATCAATCAATCAATGTTTACTTATATAGCCCTAAATCACTAGTGTCTCAAAGGGCTGCATAAACCACTACGACATCCTCGGTAGGCCCACATAAGGGCAAGGAAAACTCACACCCAGTGGGACATCGGTGACAATAATGACCCAGTGGGACGTCGGTGACAATGATGACTATGAGAACCTTGGAGAGGAGGAAAGCAATGGATGTCGAGCGGGTCTAACATGACACTGTGAAAGTTCAATCCATAATGGATCCAACACAGTCGCGAGAGTCCAGTCCAAAGCGGATACAACACAGCAGCGAGAGTCCCGTTCACAGCGGAGCCAGCAGGAAACCATCCCAAGCGGAGGCGGATCAGCAACGCAGAGATGTCCCCAGCCGATACACAGGCAAGCAGTACATGGCCACCGGATCGGACCGGACCCCCTCCACAAAGGAGAGTGGGACATAGAAGAAAAAGAAAAGAAACGGCAGATCAACTGGTCTAAAAAGGGAGTCTATTTAAAGGCTAGAGTATACAAATGAGTTTTAAGGTGAGACTTGAATGCTTCTACTGAGGTGGCATCTCGAACTGGATAGGTTGATTGGCAACACTAAATTTGACCCTAGTGTGTGAATGTGAGTGTCAATGTTGTCTGTCTATCTGTGTTGGCCCTGCGATGAGGTGGCGACTTGTCCAGGGTGTACCCCGCCTTCCGCCTGATTGTAGCTGAGATAGGCGCCAGCGCTCCCCGCGACCCCAAAAGGGAATAAGCGGCAGAAAATGGATGGATGGATACATAAACACACACAAACGGGACGCCTCCCGCAGACATATATCCCAGCATGCACTGCGCACTTCTTCTTCTACGGGGGAAAACAAAGTCGGCGGCTGCTTACCGTAGTTGTGAGAGCTGTTGTGGATCAATATTGGTCCATATATAAGTTTGCACCGGATTATAAGGCGCACTGTCAGCTTTTGAGAAAATTTGAGGTTTATAGGTGCGCCTTATAGTGCGGAAAATACGGTAATTTAACCATTTAATATCGTATTTCACAATTTAATCAGAATTGTGATTAAATTGTTTCGTTTTTTTTTCGCGTCCAATACATACAGTTCTAAATCATTGTTTCTGAACAAGCATGTATTGTGTGATCCTTCTTTCCCAGTCTTCACCCTCAACAGCGACAATACTCTGAGATGTGTGTGCGTGTGTGTGTGTGTGTGTGTGTGTGTGTGCACATGTTAACAAGAGCGATGAAGGCCACACTGGAGGGAAGCTTGTCTATATCTTTCCAATCAGAAGCGTAAGAGTCAGGGGTTGACTGTGAAAGAGAGCTTCAGCCAGAAGAGTGCTGTGTCTGTGCACGGTCAGATGGAGGGTGGGCTGGGGGTCCGGAACTGCGCACATAGTGTTTTGGCCCCTTGGCTCTGGGCGGTGACCTCCACCCACACCGCTTATAGACGCAGGGACTCAGGGTCCCCATGCACGCACACTCCTCTAGTGGCTGACGCATTCAGACAATGAGGGAGGGGGGTGGGTGGGGAGGGGGGCTGGTGGCTCTGACCGATAGAAACTTCTTCTTGGATGGCACTCTAGCACAGTATATACCTGTGATTCCCAAACTGGTACACGGGCTCCCTCTAGTTGCACGGCAATGTATTACTTAATTAAACATTGTAACACAATTCATTATTTGAAGTACGGTGTTTATTTTCCTATATTCAAACATTGTTACTGTCACAAACTATGCATAATGTAACAGCAGCCAAAAATATTAAATATACCATATTTTTCGGACGACAAAGCGCACTTAAAATTCTTTCATTTTCTCAAAAATCGACAGTGCTCCTTATAACCCAGTGTGCCTAATGGATGGCATAATTCTGGTTTTCCTTACCGACCTCGAAGCTATTATATTGGGTACATGGTGTAATGATAAGTGTGACCAGTAGATGGCAGTCACAAATAAGAGATACGCCAGTAAACACCATCCATCCATCCATTTCTACCACTTGTCCCTTTCGGGATCACAGGGGGTGTTGGAGCCTATCTCAGCTGCATTCAGGCGGAAGGCGTGTATACCCTGGACAAGTCCCCACCTCATCACAGGGTCAACACAGACAGACAGACAACATTCACACTCACATTCACACAC
Organism: Nerophis ophidion; assembly: GCF_033978795.1. Taxonomy (NCBI): domain Eukaryota; kingdom Metazoa; phylum Chordata; class Actinopteri; order Syngnathiformes; family Syngnathidae; genus Nerophis; species Nerophis ophidion. The sequence continues at coordinate 12,638,993 of NC_084621.1, forward strand.
TAGGGACCATTTAGTGTTGCCAATCAACCTATCCCCAGGTGCATGTCTTTGGAAGTGGGAGGGGCCTATACCCAGGTGCAAGTCTTTGGAGGTGGGAGGGGCCTATCCCCAGGTGCAAGTCTTTGGAGGTGGGAGGGGCCTATCCCCAGGTGCATGTCTTTGGAGGTGGGAGGGGCCTATGCCCAGGTGCATGTCTTTGGAGGTGGGAGGGGCCTATGCCCAGGTGTGTGTCTTTGGAGGTGGGAGGGGCCTATCCCCAGGTGCATGTCTTTGGAGGTGGGAGGAAGCCGGACTAACTAGGAAGGACCCACGCATTTACGGGGAGGACATACAAACTCCACAAAGAAAGACCCCAAGCCCGGTAGACTTTAAGTGTTCGAATGAGAAGATAGAACATTACACGCTGCGCTATATGAAGCCGCACCGCTTGATGGATCATCGGCGCATTAAAGATGCAAGTATTATTATGGTGTGTGTATAAGGACCGCAAAATGGCACCTATTAGCAGACATTATCTGACCTTTTGTTTCGCAATATTAAGCAAAACCAACGTTTCTTACCTTCTTGTTCCTGTTGATTTGTATTTGGGATCTGCATAAGTTCTGAAAATTTGCGCGGGTCCGCCAATGTAGTCCGTGTAAATGCCATAGTTAATAATCTTATTTTTCTCGACCTTCTTGTTATGGAACATTCACCCTGTTGCTGTTGCCATTTCTAATATAAAGTAGTGTAAAGTTTTTACTTATATCTTAGATAGTACTTTATTTATTCAGTCAGGAAAATTAAAATTTTCAGCACAATCCCATTCAAGTTTAGACAAACATTACAGGGAGACAGAACAGGACCGCTGACGGGTCTGCCGGCTTCCAGCGCCCCTTACAAAAAAGATGAGATACAGGTAAACGGGGGGAGAAAAAAAATAGAAGATTAAAATAAAATAAAATAAAAATCGGTCTTAGCCTGGGCCCTGGAGAGGGGGTGCAGACTGAGGCCAAGGGAAAAAAACAACAACTCATAGCCATGGTACACAGCCCTCTTCCATGTGTGTAAGAGGGAAACATCAAACATCAAAGAACACAGAGGACATTAAAGACATTAAATCAGCAGATACAACCAGACACTTCTACATACAGCTTTTGAATAAAAAGTAAAAGAAACATATCCAGTGTGGTGGCCTCTGCGGTGTTCCACGCCATTGTCCGCTGGGGTGGAGGGAGCATGGCCAGAGACAGGAGCAGACCCAACCAAGCAACCAGGACAGCAGACTCCACTCTCGGCCAGTGTCCAGTCCGCATGGATGAGCGAGGATACGTCCAAGGTGACTGAGGTGTCCGACACCTGCTCACCCAGCCAAGACACCACGAAGCCTCTCCGTCCCAGCGCTCAGTGCTAGCTCCGCAGCCCTGTCCCCTCATCCGCACCTCCTCCAGTCCCTCCAAACTCTGCAGTCCTGTCCCCTCATCCGCATCTCCGCCAGTCCCTCCAAACCGACACCCAGCAGCTGGTCTCCATAGCTAAAGGCTCCCAGGAGGCAGATCCAGAAGTCCACAAAAAAAGCACCACAGAGGTCACGAAAGTGGCAGCCCTTGTCACACAGTCCCAAAGGGTCCCGGACCAAAAGGCAAAAAAATATAATAAGACATGAAAACAAGAGGGAAACACAAAAGGATGACACAAGAGCACAGAGCTCCTGCCAACAGCAGCCACGACAGCAGCGCCATCTTGGAAAAAATATGTCAGTAAATTTGCAATGAAAGCACTAAAAGTAGAGTTTACATTATTCACCCAAGGAACTTTAGCTATTAGAGGATTCCGGTCGTACATTTTTTTTATGTGACACATTTCCGGCATTGTTGTTGCACTAGTGAGCCACGGATGAGGAGACGCTGCTCCGATATTGATTGAAGTCTGAATGTCATTAAAACAGTTAGCGCCATCTTTTGACACTTTGTCTACTCCCGTCCTTGCACGCTACACCGCTACAACAAAAATGATGGGGAGAAGACGCTGTCGAAGGTGAGCCACGTAAATAAGACCGCTCACAACAACGGCGCATCCTGAAGCGACTGTCAGAAAGCTACTTGAAGATGATGTGTAAAACATCATCTATGCAACACTTTAACCAAATAATCTGCATTACATGTTGTGTAGACCACAAGTCCTGGGCATGACGTTAAAGTGCAACCGGCAGTGGAGGCTCCTATTTGGGGTCTTGGGGCACTAGGAGGTTCACCCCTTTACTACTGTTACCCCAGGTGGCCCTTGGCAAAGGCCTAGAACCTGACTGCCCCCTTGCCAGGAATACGGTGAAGACCTCAACGGCAGAGCAGGCGGAAGACGCTAGATTTAAGAACTACCACAACGGCTGCGATGGAGGAAGAAGGCTGAAGCAGAAAAGGGTCCCCGGTCGTCTAGGACTCCATGCCACCAAACCCTGACCTGATTCTGTCAGGGATCGTGTGGTGACTGTCTGTGCTCCAGTCCCCCCACGCACAGGCATCCTCCATAAAGGGATACACCCCTATCAGGAGGATCGTCATACTTGTTCGAGTGACCGCCGATGAGACCACCTGAATAGACCCGCTCATCAGCAGTGCGCCTTTTAACCCGGTGCGCTTTATGGTCCCAAAAATACGGAACTTGTTAAATAAAACCTCTGCCTTTTTATTAATGAATACTTAGGCCTACTACGCTACTGTGTTTGAAAGTCTGTCATTATGGTGGTACCTGGAGAACCAAGTGTTTTCTGAGGTGCTACTTGGTTAAAAAAAGTTGGGCGAACCCCTGATTCCTCTCTCCCCTCCCTGCATGACCTGTGCCAGGTGCCTCAAAAAGGCCCAAAGAATCATGAGGGACCCATCTCAGCCCGGACATAAACTTTTCGAACTGCTGCCCTCGGGTAGGAGATACAGGACAATAAAAAGCGGGGCAAACAGATTTAAGAACACTTTTTACCGGAGAGCAATAGTGTCGCTGAACACAAGACAAGAATGAATGCATTTGAACTGTGTGCTTGGTATTTTTATCAACAAACCCCGTTTCCATATGAGTTGGGAAATTGTGTTAGATGTAAATATAAACGGAATACAATGATTTGCAAATCCTTTTCAACCCATATTCAGTTGAATGCACTACAAAGACAACATATTTGATGTTCAAACTCATAAACCTTATTTTTTTTTTGCAAATAATAATTAACTTAGAATTTCATGGCTGCAACACGTGCCAAAGTAGTTGGGAAAGGGCATGTTCACCACTGTGTTACATCACCTTTTCTTTTAACAACACTCAATAAACGTTTGGGAACTGAGGAAACTAATTGAAGCTTTGAAAGTGGAATTCTTTCCCATTCTTGTTTTATGTAGAGCTTCAGTCGTTCAACAGTCCGGGGTCTCAGCTGTCGTATTTCACGCTTCACACATTTTCAATGGGAGACAGGTCTGGACTGCAGGCGGGCCAGAAAAGTACCCGCACTCTTTTACTACGAAGCCACGCTGTTGTAACACGTGTCTTGCTGAAATAAGCAGGGGCGTCCATGATAATGTTGCTTGGATGACAACATATGTTGCTCCAAAACCTGTATGGACCTTTCAGCATTAATGGTGCCTTCACAGATGTGTAATTTACCCATGCCTTGGGCAATAATGCAACCCCATACCATCACAGATGCTGGCTTTTGAACTTTGCACCTATAACAATCTGAATAACAAGCCAGCGGCGTTTCTGGGTGTTGTTGATAAATGGGTTTGGCTTTGCATAGTAGAATTTTAACTTGCACTTACCGATGTAGCGACCAACTGTAGTTACTGACAGTGGTTTTATGAAGTGTTTCTGAGCCCATGTGGTGATATCTTTTACACAGTGATGTCGGTTTTTGATAAAGTACCTCCTGAGGGATCAAAACTCCATAATATCATCGCTTACGTGCAGTGATTTCTCCAGATTCTCTGACCCTTTTGATGATTTTACAGACCGTAGATGGTAAAATCCCTAAATTCCTTGCAATAGCTCGTTGAGAAATGTTGTTCTAAAACTGTTCGACAATTTGCTTACAAATTGGTGACCCTCACCCCATCCTTGTTTGTGAATTACTTAACATTTCGTGGAAGCTGCTTTTATACCCAATCATGGCACCCACCTGTTCCCAATTAGCCTGCACACCTGTGGGATCTTCCATATAAGTGTTTGATGAGCATTCCTCAACTTTATCAGTATTTATTGCCACCTTTCCCAACTTCTTTGTCACGTGTTGCTGGCATCTAATTCTCAAGTTAATGATTATTTGCAAAAAAAAAAATGTTTATCAGTTTGAACATCAAACATGTTGTCTTTGTAGCATATTCAACTGAATATGGGTTGAAAATTATTTGCAAATCATTGTATTCCGTTTATATTTACATCTAACACAATTTCCCAACTCATATGGAAACGGGGTTTGTATTTATCAATGTTCTTATGTTGTTATGAATTTCGCACTAAATTAGTTTTTGCTTACAATTTCGTTGTACAATGCACAACGACAATAAAGATATATTCTATTCTTATACAATTCATCGCTGCTAAAGTCGGCAAATTAGCGCAGATTCATTCAAAGCTGTGGCTGTAGGTAACTTCCTGACGTATAATGTGTATGGGAGTAGCTGCACGAGTACATGTAGGATTTTTAGTCAGCATCCAGCAGGTTTTCCTGTTCAGGTCTATGATGAAAAGCTTGCTAGCTCACCTTATGGTCACATGGTCAACGTCTGGACCGAGGCTGCTGGTTCTCCTCCTCCACTTCTCCCCGCTGACATTTCTGCCTGACTCGCTCTCTTCCTTCTTCCCTTCCAGAGGTTCCCAGGAGAGTTTGATGGATTGGCCCCGTTTATGAAGCCACCACAGGCGATCAATCAAGGCCCCGATGGCTGTGATCTGCAGTTGGACTTCAGCCCATCTTGCACTGTATAAAGGCCATAGAGGAGGGAGACACACATACAGTATTATGCATATTGCTGCTTCTGCATATACTCAATATTATACACACATTCTCATACCACAACTTCAATGGCAATATCTTGCTTTGTGAGGGTTCAAAACATTAGCATCAACTCTCAAAGTTGCTGAAAATTATAACATTTGCTTTTTTCTGCAGCTTTTGTGGTGGATCTCTTTACAGATGTGCAGGAGTACCTAACAATGTGATTTAGTGTATTTCTCCCCAAAAAGTATTTCTGTGAAAAAAATAACTCCACTGTTCTTACAGTGGAATTCTAAATGTAGGTTACTAGCTCCATCTAGTGGTACAAAATATCACCTGCATCACTAACACAGGGGCCGGCAACCTAAAATGTTGAAAGAGCCATATTGGACCAAAAATACAGAAACAAACATGTCTAGAGCCGCAAAAAAATAAAAGCCATATTACATACAGATAGTGTCATGAGATATAAATTGAATTAAGATGACTTAAATGAAACTAAATGAGCTCCAATATAGCCACAAATGAGGCACAATGATGCAATATGTACATACAGCTAGCCTAAATAGCATGTTAGCATCGATTAGCTTGCAGTGACCAAATATGTCTGATTAGCACACTCCACACAAGTCAATAACATCAACAAAACTCACCTTTGTGCATTCAAGCACAACGTTAAAAGTTTGGTGGACAAAATGAGACAGAAAAAGAAGTGGCATAAAACACGTCTTAGAAAGTCAGAGAAAGTTATACAGGTAAAAAAAAAAAAAACTACGGTGTGTTCAAGGACCGCCAAAATTAGTAGGACAAAACGGCACTCGGCAAATACTCAAATCAGTGAAGCATGTTTAATAATAACAGTGTACTTAATGACAATTGGGGAGGTTTGTGTCATGTTTGTCCTCCTACAGAAACTATATTTAAACAAAAAATATGCTTTTTTCCTCTTTGTACAGCCCTTACCTCTGGGCCGATACTGAGGGGGACTGAGTTGACCAGTTTGACGCGTGTGAATGATAGAATGTCCAGTACTGTAGTTTTGTGTTTGGATATGACAAATTGTTTGTTTTAAGCTATCAAATTGAATCAAATGTACGCTATATAACCAAGTATGCTGACCTTGAAAGCACATTGTCACTGCATTTGTCACAAGTCACGGTCGAAAACGGTTTGTCCTCCAATCACACCTGAACCCAATTTAAGTAGGCTACCATGATAACCACACCATAGCAACAGTGCCATCTCTGTCGACACTTCCTGGTTCTTAACAGGAAGTGGGCGGAGCAATTTGCCGAAAAAGGAAATTCAACGTAAACTGAGGCCAGCAATTAACTAGACAAAATAAAATAAAAAACAATATAAACAAAAAAGGATATTTGTCTCAAACACTCATCTTTTTCCATTTTTCATATATTTTTGAAAAATCAATCAATCAAGCAATATAGCCCCAAATCACAAATGTCTCAAAGGACTGCACAAATCATTACGACTACGACATCCTCGGAAGAACCCACAAAAGGGCAAGGAAAACTCACACCCAGTGGGCAGGGAGAATTCACATCCAGTGGGACGCCAGTGACAATGCTGACTATGAGAAACCTTGGAGAGGACCTCAGATGTGGGCAACCCCCCCCCCCCCTAGGGGACCGAAAGCAATGGATGTCGAGCGGGTCTAACATGATACTGTGAAAGTTCAATCCATAGTGGCTCCAACACAGCCGCGAGAGTTCAGTTCAATGCGGATCCAAGACAGCAGCGAGAGTCCCGTCCACAGGGAACCATCTCAAGCGGAGGCGGATCAGCAGCGTAAAGATGTCCCCAACCGATACACAGGCGAGCGGTCCATCCTGGGTCTCGACTCTGGACAGCCAGTACTTCATCCATGGTCATCGGACCGGACCCCCTCCACAAGGAAGGGGGGGACATAGGAGAAAAAAGAAAAGAAGCGGCAGATCAACTGGTCTAAAAAGGAGGTCTATTTAAAAGCACCAGAGTGCCACCAGGTCGACCCCGCACTAGGGTTTCTCATTTTAAAGTCTTAAATTATGCAAAACCCAGCATTGGAGAGTGGAGTCAAATATATTTTATTGTTCATTACCTGGCAGAGAAAAGAAGTGTTTGTATGTACAACAACTAGGAGTAGCAGTAAATTCCAGCACTGTGGCGACTCAGCGTTTCCTCTTGGTCTCAAACTTGTAGACGGCAGCAGAACCAGGTGTCTCGTCCTTTACTTTCACTTTCTTGGCTTTATCCTGGCGCACACAAAGATGTGATTAAAAAATAGAAAGTCGACCTCAGAAGCTAGAAAATAGTTATGTTACCTGTAGGTCCTTGCGGGTCTGGATTTTCTGGCTGATGACAAATAATTTGCTTTCGCGGTCGATCCTTTGGGAAAGAAGCCTGTACTCGAAGGACTGTTTCTTGGACAGTTTCTACAGATGAGTGGAGGGGTGAAAACAGTCACTTCCAGCTGGTATTGTAATTATTTTTTAGGGACCAACCAACATTTCTTAGGACGTACCATGAGGTGGATGGGCTGTATGCCTGTGTGAAAGCGCTTGGTCCTCAGCGTGTCCACAGTGGGCCTGTTGTAGACTCGATCCAGCAGCTCGGGGACAGTGTTGAGGTGTTGGGCCAAGTCAAACGACTGCACTGCGGACGCACACGTGTGTTGAAATATTACAAGATGGTCGAAAATCCACAATCAGCAAGCAAACAATGCAAATAGGGTTGTCTAATTTATATCAGGCTTGGGCAATTATTTTGACCCGGGGGCCGAATTTAGAGGGAAACAATGTGTCTGGGGACCAGAATATCTGATTTTAAGGAAAACTATTACAAACATTCACAATATCTGATTGAATGCTAAAAAAGTTTTGACAGACCGCCTTAAAAAACGGAATGGAAGTTTGTTTTGTCTACTGAATGAGACACCCAAATGTACATGAAAATAAACAATGTGGGTTTTACAATATTAACTGTGACCAATAAAACACTGAATGTTGACAACATATGAACATCACACCCCCTCTTGATCGACATTTAAAATTCGCTCCATTCTGTCCACTAAAGACGCCGAGATCATTATCCATGCGTTTGTTACGCCTCGTCTCGATTACTGTAACGTATTATTTTCGGGTCTCCCCATGTCTAGCATTAAAAGATTACAGTTGGTACAAAATACGGCTGCTAGACTTTTGACAAGAACAAGAAAGTTTGATCACATTACGCCTGTACTGGCTCACCTGCACTGGCTTCCTGTGCACTTAAGATGTGACTTTAGGGTTTTACTACTTACGTATAAAATATTACACGGTCTAGTTCCAGCCTATCTTGCCGATTGTATTGTACCATATGTCCCGGCAAGAAATCTGCGTTCAAAAGACTCCGGCTTATCAGTGATTCCTAGAGCCCCAAAAAAGTCTGCGGGCTATAGAGCGTTTTCCGTTTGGGCTCCAATACTCTGGAATGCCCTCCCGGTAACAGTTCGAGATGCTACCTCAGTAGATGCATTTAAGTCTCACCTTAAAACTCATCTGTATACTCTAGCCTTTAAATAGACCTCCTTTTTAGACCAGTTGATCTGCCGCTTCTTTTCTTTTTTCTCCTATGTCCCCCCCTCCCTTGTGGAGGGGGTCCGGTCCGATGACCATGGATGAAGTACTGGCTGTCCAGAGTCGAGACCCAGGATGGACCGCTCGCCGGGACCCAGGATGGACTGCTCGCCTGTATCGGTTGGGGACATCTCTACGCTGCTGATCCGCCTCCGCTTGAGATGGTTTCCTGTGGACGGGACTCTCGCTGCTGTCTTGGATCCGCTTTGAACTGAACTCTCGCGGCTGTGTTGGAGCCACTATGGATTGAACTTTCACAGTATCATGTTACGCCCGCTCGACATCCATTGCTTTCGGTCCCCTAGAGGGAGGGGGGGTTGCCCACATCTGAGGTCCTCTCCAAGGTTTCTCATAGTCAGCATTGTCACTGGCGTCCCACTGGATGTGAATTCTCCCTGCCCACTGGGTGTGAGTTTTCCTTGCCCTTTTGTGGGTTCTTCCGAGGATGTTGTAGTCGTAATGATTTGTGCAGTCCTTTGAGACATTTGTGATTTGGGGCTATATAAATAAACATTGATTGATTGATTGATTTTACAATCAAGCGAAACGCAACAAACATGAAGGGAAACAAAAAAAAAACCTACCTACAATCTGATATATCACTAAGCTTTAGAACTTTGTAGTAAAAATTTCCTTCAGGTGGCTGCTCTGGAAACACTCTGTGGAAACACTCCCAACCCACACTGCTTGGTGCCTCATCTGAGCTGCTGTGACTTAGATGTAGGGATGGGCAATATATCGATATACTCGATCTAATGCAGGTTTGTCTCTGTGTGATACAGAAAATGACTATATGGTGATATTGGAGTATACTTTCTCATGCAGTTACTTTTAGCTGCAGGCATTACACTACAGGCTCTTTCTCACTCTCTTTCTTGTCACACCTTCTTACATACCTCACATACGTATACGCTAGAGATGCGCGGATAGGCAATTATATCATCCGCATCACTAAAGTCGTCATCCACCCGAACCAACATTTTATCAGAACAGCACCCGCCCGCTGTTATATATCAGAGGTCGGCCACCTTTACCACTCAAAGAGCTATTTTAACCCGTTTCACAGAGAAAAGAAGACAATGGCAGCCGCTAACATTCACGCAAATATCCGCTGGTGCTCATCCAGATAACGAGAATAAGGGCGTTCTATGAAGCCATTGCCTTTGACGCCTTCTACAACATGTACGAACCGTTTGCCAGTCCAGCAACATGTTGAATGCAGCTTCCGCAAACACATGTACAAGATTGAAAGGCATACTGGGTGATACAGAGTACACTGATGGTTGTGATATAAACAATTTTAACACTCTTACTAATATGCGCCACGCTGCGAAGCCACACCAAACAAGAATGACAAACACATTTTGGGAGAACATCCTCACAGTAACACAACATAAACGCAACACAAAAAATACCCAGAATCCTTTGCATCCATGACTCTTCCTGACTATATTTTACACCCCCGCGCCACCAACTACGCCCACCTTACCGACGCAAGGGGGGTGGGGGGGTGGCGGGGTTTGCTGCTAGTGGGGTGTATAATATAGTCAGGAAGACTCGTGGATGCAAAGGATTCTGGGTATTTGTTGTGTTGCGTTTATGTTGTGTTACTGTGAGGATGTTCTCCCGAAATGTGTTTGTCATTCTTGTTTGGTGTGGCTTCACAGCGTGGCGCATATTAGTAAGAGTGTTAAAATTGTTTATATCACAACCATTAGTGTACTCAGTATCACCCAGCGTGCCTTGCAGTCGTGTGCGTGTGTCTGCGGAAGCCACACACAACATGTTGCTGGACTGGCAAGTAGATTGTACATGTAGAAGGCGTCAGAGGCGATAGCTTCATAGCTCGCCCTAATACTTATTAACTGGGTGATTGCCGGCAGACATTCGTCAGAATGTTTGCGTCTCCTAATGTCTTCTTTGCTTTGTGACACGGGTCCAAAATGGCTCTTTGAATGGTAAAGGCTACCGATCCCTGAACCATGTATATCAAATATTTCCGAATGGTTCAACCGCCACCAGCCTGAATTTATTTAAAATCAATTGTTTCGTCATGTCACCCGCCTGACCCGCGGTTTACCCGCGGACTCCGCGGAAGAGACCGCAAACCGCGCATCTCTAGTAAACGCCCTCGCGGAGCAGAGAGGTAGCAGCATGGGCAACGTTAGCTGTGGTGCTAGCGGGAGCCATGCGAGTGGTAATATGAAAGAAAGAAGGTGAATCTGGTAACAAATGAAGGAATAATTATTCCCAAGAAAAACAGCAGGGGGTCCATCGTCTGGTGGTGGTTTGGCTTCAAGTGGGAATATGTCTAACAGACAACCGTAATTTGTCAAGTGTGGGGCAAAAGCGTTGCTACAAAAAGTAGCATTACTGCTAATATGTAGCATCATTTGAAAAGTCACCTGCTAGAGCAGGGGTGCCCACACTTTTTCTGCAGGCGAGCTACTTTTCAATTGACCAACTCGAGGGGATCTACCTCATTTATATATATCATTTATATTTATTTATTTTTGAAAGAGACATTTTTGTAAACAAGTTAAATGTGTTTAATGATAATACAAGCATGTGTAACACATATAGATGTCTTTCTTTCACGAAGACAAGAATATAAGTTGGTGTATTACCTTATTCTGATGACTTGCATTGATTGGAATCAGACAGTAATGATGATAACGCCCACATTTTCAAATGGAGGAGAAAAAAAGTTGTCCTTTCTGTACAATACCACATGAAAGTGCTTGGTTTTTGGCATCTAATTCATCCAGATTCCATACACTTTACAAGAAAAACATTGGCGGCAAATTCCGTAGCTTGCTTGATTGACATTCACGGCACCCGAGGGTCTTGTGAGATGACACTGGCTGCTGCCAGTTCATTATTATGAAAAAATGACAGAGAGGAAGGCGAGAAACACTTTTTATTTCAACAGACTTTCGCGCCGTCCCTACCGTCAAAACTCTAAAGGCCGACTGCATATTTCCTATCTTCACAATAAAAGCCCTGCTTCATGCTGCCTGCGCTAACAAAATAAGAGTCTCAGAAAGCTGGCGTGCACAAGTGATGTGCACGCCAGCTTTCTGAGGGATCGCTTGTGCACGCCAGTTTTCCGAGACTCTGTACTTAGTTAGCGCAGGCAGCATGAAGCAGGGCTTTTATTGTGAAGATAGGAAATGTGCAGTCGGCCTTTAGAGTTTTGACGGAAGGTACGGCGCGAGAGTCTGTTGAAATAAAAAGTGTTTCTCGCCTTCCTCTCGGTCATATTTTCATAATAATGATCTTGCAGCAGCCAGCGTCATCTCACAAGACCCTCCGGTACCGTGAATGTCATTTAAGTGACATCTTGGTGAAGATTGATGATCACTAATTTTTAGGTCTATTTTTTTTTAAAAGCCTGGCCGGAGATCGACTGACACACCCCCCGCGGTCGACTGGTAGCTCGCGATCGATGTAATGGGCACCCTTGTGCTAGAGAATGAAGAGTGTTTACTCCGCATTTCAACATCTCCATTCGGTGCCACACGCCCACACCATCAAAATGCCGAGGCAAACATTTCCAGATCAACACTGTATGGAAAATATTGTCAACAACAAAAAGAGATAATGTCCGCAGGAACCTACCACCTAGCGAAGGACGAACACTATTTGATTTCCTATTATGTAGTTCATTTTTATTTGACAGTTATTGAAATATCTTGTGTGACATCATGCACAAAAGTGCACTTTATTTGTTTTCAACTATTGTGGTGTTGTTCTGTACAAAAAGTGCACTTTGATTTAGTGTTTTTATATGTCATCTTAATGAAATCATGCACCAAAGTGCACTCATAGCTTGTTTTAAAATGTCTCTGACAATCTTGCACTTTCAGTTTGTGCCACTGCTTAATAACTGTTTAATAAATACACTTTTGGTCAATTGACTTAGTTGTGATTTCCTTCTATGCATGAAAGTTTAAAAGTAGCATATATGAATGCAGTATGAAGAAGAATGTTTGAATGTAGACACAGAGAAACATCATATTGCTGTGATTACATGCAGCAAGTGTTCATTCAAGGCTAAGGCAAAAAAATCCAGATATATAAATAAATAAATGATAAATGGGTTGTACTTGTATAGCGCTTTTCTACCTTCAAGGTACTCAAAGCGCTTTGACACTACTTCCACATTTACCCATTCACACACACATTCACACACTGATGGAGGGAGCTGCCATGCAAGGCGCTAACAAGCACCCGTCAGGAGCAAGGGTGAAGTGTCTTGCTCAGGACACAACGGACGTGATGAGATTGGTACTAGGTGGGGATTGACCCAGGGACCCTCGGGATGCGCACAGCCACTCTCCCCACTGCGCCACGCCGTCCCTATATGGTGTATCACGATATGACCCAAGGATATTGAGATATTAAAAAAAGGCCTTATCGCCCAGCCCTACTTAGATGACCATAGTTTCTAGTATATCATGCAAAAGCGCAGATTCGAACCATTGAAATACTTTGTGTAGTTCAAGACTTACGGTCATTAGAAAACATCACTGCACATCATAATTGCAGCTACACTTTCCATCTTAAAGATAAAAAAAAATGTTAAGGATTGAAAAGCTAAACAGGCCACACATGTGGCTCTCAGGCCTTAAAATTCACCCAGGTCAGCTTTATATTCAATCTTTCTTCCCTGGTCACCTTAATAATGTGCTCTGAAATTCCTTTTTTGTTAAAGATTTCGAAAACACTATGACAGGTTTATAGAAGTACTGATGACAGTCCACAAAAAAGACATTGAAAAATGAATGATGTGTCATTCATACTGTACAGTTGTAATCATCCTGCATGGTTTATGGCAAAATGTTCACTTAAGAAGTTCCTCGCCTCTTCACGCTTCAAATATTTTGTCTTCACGACATCGAATATTTTCTTGAAGCATATTCTACACGTCTGACCTAAATGAAGTGTTATATGTACTTAAGTGCAGCATTTGTCATATTTTCTATTTGCGTTGTGGCATTAGATTTTCACCAAGGGGGACTTCGGTTTCCGGGTTAAGGGTGAACTGAACACCGCTGGCAACACGACGGCTTATCTCAGCGCTCTGCAACAATCAAATTGACCACATTTTTGAAGAACAACTTTTTTCTTTTCAATTTAATCTTCAACTCCTGCCTCATCAATGATATATTGGTGAGCATTTGACATAAGCAATGTCAAAGGACGAGACGTGTGATAAACGAAGACCAGCGCGCCACTTAAAGTACCAATAGAATGGAAAAAAGAAGTTGACTTTATATACTTCATTGGGTTTCATTGTATTCATTAAAACAACCCCCGAGCCACCACAAATTGCCACAATTAAGACCGGAATATTGACTATTCCGCTACAAATGTTTACGGCAATTTCCGTCGATTGACATCACGATGGGAACGCTTCTGCACTCTGACCATATCAGCAGATCAGTCGTACTGGAAATATGCAAAAATTAGAACAAGATGTGCTTTCTATCATTCACAATCCCTGTATATGAGACATGAACATATGTTGTTTTATGCATTCTAAGTCGTAAATAAATACATAAACAAATAAAAAGTCTGCTAACAATTCAATGGGAGCATTCTTTTCTGCCCACGAAACCCTTTGGGTGTGTACTGTAATCTACAGTACAATGCACACAAGGCTGCTTTACTGGGTGTACAGGTGATTCTAAGGGTGTTATTTGATTTAAATGACTTAGATTCTGTTTGAATAAATTATTTAGAAGATTGTTGTCAGAACAATTGTATCTAAGTTATCACAAAACTTTGTGTTGCCATGAGTTCCCGGCGAGAAGACAAAAGCTCTATTAGATCTTACCAAGCAAAAGGTTTGTAAAACTTCACTGTGTACGATGGAAAGCGACATGAAGGTGTCGGTTTCTTTGATCTATTGTAATCCACAGGAAGATCTTGTCTTGATTAGAGATCTACAAAGCGGAGAGGAAGCAGGACCTGACGCAAGCTCCGGCATCTTTTCTTTGGCCTGTTTTGTGACCAAGAGCGACGGCTGTTTACGACCCCCCTCCCTTTAGAAACAGCTGTCGCCATGTAATCAGGGAAAGTACAAATAAAAGGTGTAGAATTCTCTTGTCAGAGTGTGGTGGAAGACTGTACAAAGAGTACAGCAGAGACGTTTCTCCTCATTGAGCTAAATTGAATCCTGTCTCTCTTTAATTCCTTGCTTGTTGTCTTTTTAATAGATGTCGTCAATGTTTGAACCTGACAATTGTAACTTTTTTATCCATCCATTCATTTTTCTAACGCTTATTCCCTTTGGGGTCGCTGGAGCCTGTCTCAGCTACAATCGGGCTGAAGGCGGTGTACACCCTGGACAAGTCACCATCTCATCGCAGGGCCAACACAGATAGACAGACAACATTCACACTCACATTCACACACTAGCGCCAATTTAGTGTTGCCAATCAACCTATCCCCAGGTGCATGTCTTATGTTCTACGAAAATATTAGATTTATTTATAGTAATCTTACTGTGCAGCAATTAATTTACCAGGGTCAGGCCTGGAACAAATACGTCACAAGTGTCTGAGACAACATTTGTAGTAATCATCCCACATTTCCTACCATCATCAATTTCCATGAAAATGTGTCAATCTTTCATTTAATGTGATTATACTCCAGAAATGTTTCCTCCCTGTTGCGCGCCAAAATACAACTATCCTTTCAGTTTTCTAACGTGGCGCAGTGGGGAAGAGTGGCCATGCGCAAACCGAGGGTCCCTGGTTCAAATCCCACCTAGTACCAACCTCGTCACGTACGTTGTGTCCTGAGCAAGACACTTCACCCTTGCTCCTGATGGGTGCTGGTTGGCGCCTTGCATGGCAGCTCCCTCCATCAGTGTGTGAATGTGTGTGTGAATGGGTAAATGTGGAAGTAGTGTCAAAGCGCTTTGAGTACCTTGAAGGTAGAAAAGCGCTATACAAGTACAACCCATTTGTTTACCAACCTTCCTTTTTGGAATCCACAAAAAAGGTGTGGTTGTTTTTTTGTCTGCCATCCACATGGAGAAGATGGAGACTCGCCTTCATGCGCTCTATTTTCTGAAAAAGAAATGATCAACAGGGTTAATGGTGTGTAGCGCTTAAATTTTCTTTTCAGCCATGATTGTCTCTGTTTCCCCCCACTCAATGGTCAATTGTTTCGCAAACACTAAATACAGGAATTTTTTATTTATTGTTTTTTAGACTCGCAGTTCATCTGGTTTCCTCTTATTTACAGCTTGTCTCAGTTGTTGTTCTCAATGATTTGTTCTTGCATATTAGCTGAGGCGAGAGTATCTCCAGTGCCTTGACTTGTAATCATGAAATAACACAAATGTATTCTTTTTGGAATTTATTTTGCCCTTACCTGAGACATCCTGTGTAGAATACAATGCAATCAGAAAGACGGTGCATCACTTTTTCCAAAATTGTTAAATAAAATTACTTCATTTTTTTCCTAAAAATTCTCCACACAAAAACCCATAATTATAATATGAAAATGTTTTTGAAATTTGCAAATGTATTTAAAATAAAAACACAAAAGTAAATAATTTAAGCTGTAATTTCTAAATAAAAGATACATCAAAGTATTGTGCTAAAGTTGTGAATACTTATGTACAGTACAGGCTAATGTCTATTACCTGACACCTTTGAATGTTAGCTACTTGTCTTTGTTTAAAATATATATTTTCTGCTGGATTTACTCTCTATATTATGCTGCATATGTCATATATACTGTAATATTGTACATGGTAATTGTTATATATACAGGTATGATATAAACATAATAAATCAGTGTATATCCTATACTGTACATATATTATGTAAATATTACATATACTGTATTTTTCGGAGTATAAGTCGCTCCGGAGTATAAGTCGCACCTGCCGAAAATGCATAATAAAGAAGGAAAAAAACATACAAGTCACACTGGAGTATAAGTTCCATTATTTGGGGAAATTTATTTGATAAATCCCAACACCAAGAATAGACATTTGAAAGGCAATTTAAAATAAATAAAGAATAGTGAACAACAGGCTGAATAAGTGTACGTTATATGAGGCATAAATAACCAACTGCTATGTTAACCTAACATATTATGGTAAGAGTCATTCAAATAATTATAACATATAGAACATGCTTTACCTTTACCAAACTATCTCTCACTCCTAATCCATAAATCCCATGAAATCTTATACGTCTAGTCCAGGGGCGCTCACACTTTTTCTGCAGGCGAGCTACTTTTCAATTGATCAAGTCGAGGAGATCTACCTCATTCCTATTTATAATTTATATTTATCTATTTATGAAAGAGACATTTTTGTTAACAAGTTAATGGTGCTTAATGATAATACAAGCATGTTTTACACACATAGATTCCTTTCTTTCATGAAGACAAGAATATAAGTTGGTGTATTACCTGATTCTGATGACTTGCATTCATTGGAATTAGACAGTGGTGCTGATAACGTCCGCATTTTCAAATGGAGGAAAAAAAAAGTCCTCCTTTCTGTCCAATACCACATGAAAGTGGTTGGATTTGGCATCTCATTTGTCCAACTTGCATACTCGTTTTTAAACACTTTGTTATGAGAGTAGCATATGTGTGTGGCCCTTTAATGTCTGGCAGCAGGTGAGTGACGTCAGTGAGTGTGCGGGTGGGCAAGCAAGTGAGAAAGCGGTCGCTGAGGGCGGGGGAGAAATACATTGGCATCAAACTCCGTAGCTTGCTAGCTTGTGCACGCTAGCTTTCTGAGACTCTTATTTTGTTAGCACAGGCAGGATGAAACAGGTCTTTTATGGTGAAGACAGGAACTGTGTTGTCGGTCTTTAGAGTTTTGACAGTAGGTACGGAGTCTCTAGAAATAAAATATGTCCGCCCTGTTAGTGATTTTTTTCTTAAATATGAGCTCGCAGCAGCCAGCGTCATCTCACAAGATCCTCGGGTGCCGAGAATGTCAAACAACTGACGAAAGTGAAGTCTTGGTATGATTGATGATTGCTCATTTTTATGTCTATTTTTTAACCCTGGCTTGAGATCGACTGACACACCCTCCGAGATCGACCAGTCGATCGCGATCGACGTAATGGGCACCCCTGGTCTAGTCTCTTACGTGAATGAGATAAATAATATTATTTGATATTTTACGGCAATGTGTTAATAATTTCACACATAAGTCGCTCCTGAGTATAATAAGTCGCACCCCCTGAAAAAAAAAACTGTGACTTATAGTCCGAAAAATACGGTATATGTTATATTTTGTATGGCTTTTAGTGTATTTTATACCTTTCCATCTTTTCCATCATTTGTAACTGAGCTACTGTGTGGAAAAATTTCCCTTGTGGATCATTAAAGTTTGTCTAAGGCCAAAAGTTTGGACACACTTTCTCATTCAATGCGCTTCCTTTACAACAACAGGATTGTCACTGAAGACATCAAAACTATGAATGAACACGTGGAGTTATGTACTTCACAAAAAAAAGTTGAAACAACTGAAAACAAGGTTTCCACTTCACAGGTGTGCGTGAAGTTCATGGAGAGAATGCCAAGAGTGTGCAAAACAGTAATCAGCAAAGAGGGGCTATTTTAAAGAAACTAGAATATGAAACGTTTTCAGTTATTTCACCTTTTTTTGTTAAGTACATAACTCCACGCGTCTTCATTCATAGTTTTGATGCCTTCAGTGACAATCTACAATCGTGAAAATAAAGAAAATGCATTGAATGAGAAGGTGTGTCCAAACTTTTGGCCTGTACTGTATATGTGATTTTTTTTTTTTTTTTGTAATACATTTTCAAAACAAATTTAGAAACATTTTGAAATTGTCAGTGTGGGGAAGAATTTTGAAGAATTAAATGACTTTAGAACCTTTTGGGGAAAAGGCTGTAATATAACAAAACGTGGTAAAAGTGAAGCACTGTAAATACTTTCCGGGTGCAAGCTACATTTGACTGCTGAATTATTCTTAAATGTTAGAACATCAATCTTGTATCACACATTGGTGGACATCTGAAAACAAGACAGGTGACTCCATGTTTTACTGGCATCTCCTTAAAACAATGAGTCTGGAGGACAGAGTGGCAGGAGATAAGATGTATAACAAATAAGGAAGTGGGATAGACTCCCTGTAGCGGAGTACCAATAGTGTAAAAGCACATTACGGATTCAAATTTACATGTTGTATAACTTACCCTTGACTCCGCCACCCTCTTCAGCTCCACGTATTTGATATCTTGAGTCCTCATCACTTTCTTCTGCTCCTCTGTCATCGGGTCCCCCTCTTTAGACGTGTGAATGCCATCCTGTGGACCGGGCACAACATTAAAAGAGATAACGATAAGCAACGGCTCTTCACTGATTTGTGGATACCTTATTGCTTGGAAGTCGTACTAGCATACACACTATTTTTCAGAATACAAGGCGCACTTAAAATCATTTAATTTTGTCAAAAATCGACAGGGCGCCTTATAAACCGGTGCGCCTAATGTACAGAATAATTCTGGTTTTGCTTACCGACCTCAAAGCTATTTTATTTTGTACATGGTGTAATGATAAGTGTAACCATTCGACGGCAGCTAGCTAAAAAGCCAAGTTGGTTGTATGAATGACTTCACTCTCGTTCTTGTAACCCAACAAAACAGGAAGTGATCACTTAGCAATGGGAGAGAACACGCTAAGAGCCAATCACGTAACAGTATCAAGTTTGGTTGCACCATCATGCCATCTCGCTGTTGATTCTCTGCATGGAGTGAGAAGAGAAAGTAAAAATGAGTGCTGCAGAGAGAGAAAAATAAATTGTCGATACCAAAGGAATGGTCACCTCGACAGTATGGCAGTTTATTGGATTTTTAAAAACGGACCGTAGAGCTTAGCCACGCCCACTTCTTTTTTTCAACCTTCCTCTGTTCTCTGTTCAGGAAAATGGAAACATTCGGTACGAACTGAAGTGCAGTGGTGACTTTTCCATAAAATAAAATAAAAATAAATTACAAAATATAACAAATGTGCGACTTTAAAACTAAAATGATTTGGTCCGATAATATTTAAATAATAATTACTTTCAAATAACATGATTTCCTTTCCACAATTAAATAGGAATAACAGAGCAAATTAAGTGGAACTAAACCTGCAAAAAATAGTTCCTCCCAGATTTCTCCAAGTTAAAATTTTCACACTATTTTGTTACACTCTAAGCATTTCTTACATTCTAAATATTTTTGTATCTTAAATTTAAGACGTTATAAGAGTCAAAAAAAAGGGATTTTTAGAGCTTTTTTTTTACCTTGAGTGTTTCCATGGTTGTGTTGACATTTTCTTTCCTTTCTGTGTTGATAGCTAAGAGGATTATAATCAGAGGACGTTTACTTCCATCTATCTTTCCATTTTTTTTTTTTACTGCTTGTCCCTGTCGGGGTCGCGGGAGGGTGCCGAAGCCCAACTCAGCTGCAATGATTGTCACACACACACTTGGGTGTGGCGAAATTATTCTCTGCATTTGACCCATCACCTTTGATCACCCCCTGGGAGGTGAGGGGAGCAGTGGGCAACAGTGGTGGCCGCGCCCGTGAATCATTTTTGCTGATTTAACCCCCAATTCCCACCCTTGATGCCGAGTGCCAAGCAGGGAGGTAATGGGTCCCATTTTTATAGTCTTTGGTATGACAGGGCCTGGGATTGAACTCACAACACAACACTCTAACCACTAGGCCACTGAGTGTCACCAATCAACCTATCCCCAGATGCATGTCTTTAGAGGTGGGAGGGGGCCTATCCCCAGGTGAATGTCTTTGGAGGTGGGAGGGGCCTATCCCAAGGTGAATGTCTTTGGAGGTGGGAGGGGCCTATCCCCAGGTGCATGTCTTTGGAGGTGGGAGGAAGCCGGAGGGAACTCACGCAGTCACGGGGAGAACATGCAAACTCCACACAGAAAGATCCCCAGCCCGGGGATTGAACCTGGCTCTTTCTTATTGCGAGGCGCACACAAACCAATCCCTGTCTACCATGCTGCCAGGATTACATTTGAAATACAAATGTTAGGTTGATTGGCAACACTAAATTGGCCCTAGTGTGTGAATGTGAGTGTGAATGTTGTCTGTCTATCTGTGTTGGCCCTGCATTGAGGTGGCGACTTGTCCAGGGTGTACCCTGCCTTCCGCCCGATTGTAGCTGAGATAGGCGCCAGCGACCCCAAAAGGGAATAAGCGGTAGAAAATGGATGGATGGAACATTCTTTTTTTTCTCTCTCTCCTGGTCCTTATTTAAATCATTAAAAATATCACCCGGTCCCAATGTATTTGTCACACATAATAGCACAGGCAATAGAGATTGCAGTTTTGACACATTTTTGCCCTGTTTTCAAAAGATTAGGAGCAGATTAGAAAAATATGGTTACCTTTATCTGTGAGTTGATCATGTTATGGTAGAACTCATCTGGATTCTTCTCCAGAGCCTTCTTCTTAAGGGCTTTGAGGGTGTTTTGCTTCTTGTGGTAATCACTGTTGGAACACAATCAATGGCTGCAGTTAAATATCTATGGTAAAGCCTAGACCAGTGTTTTTCAACCTTTTTTGGAGCCAAGGCACAGTTTTTGCTTTGAAAAAACGCAAAGGCACATCTACTGCCACCTACTGCCTTTTCTTAGGGGCACTCACCTTTTGTTTATTTTGGGTTTAAGCATTAGACACAATTTTACCCGCACACTGCCTCCCGCTGTTTCCGACATCTATAAAGCAATTAGCTACCAGCTGCCACCTACTGATATGGAAGAATATTACACGGTTATTTTGCTGAACTCTAGACAGAGGTGGGTAGAGTAGCCAGAAATTGTACTCAAGTAAGAGTACTGTTACTTTAGAGATTTATTACTCAAGTAAAAGTAAGGAGTAGTCATCCAAATATTTACTTGAGTAAAAGTAAAAAGTATGTTGTGAAAAAACTACTCAAGTACTGAGTAACTGATGAGTAACCTGTTCGTTTAATAATTACGGCAACAGATAATGCACAAAACATAAAAAGAGCAATGAGCAAATTCATAGCCAGGAATATCTCTTAAGCAACTAAAACAATAATATATATTAAATAATAATACATTAAAATAAAAAAAATAAGGCAAATTGAGCCACAATAACTTAACAGCACCATAGGCTCAGTAGGCATTTATTAATTGATTGATTGATTGAAACTTGTATTAGTAGATTGCACAGTACAATACATATTCCCTACAATTGCCCACTAAATGGTAACACCCCAATAAGTTTTTCAACGTTAATCAATTACTTAATAAATGACCAAGTCGAGGTGATCTACCTCATATACACACACACACACATATCATATATATATATATATATATATATATATATATATATATATATATATATATATATATATATATATACAGTATATAATTTATAGTTTTTTATTTTGACGTTTTTGTTGAAATGTTAAAGGTGTTTTAATGAATATACATGCATGTTTAACACACATAGATTCCTATCTTTCATGAAGACAAGAATATAAGTTGGTGTATTACCTGATTCTGATGACTTGCATTGATTGGAATCAGACAGTATAGTGCTGATAATGTCCACATTTTCAAATGGAGGAGAAAAAAAGTTCCTCTTTTCTGTCTAATAACACATGAAAGTCGTTGGTTTTTGGCATCTTATATGTCCAGCTTCCATATTCGTTTTTATACACTTTACAAGAAATACATTGGCGGCAAACTCCGTAGCTTGCTCGCTTGTTTGCGCTGGCTTTCGGAGACTCTTATTTTGTTAGCGCAGGCGCGATGGAGCGGCGCTTTTATTGTGAAGACAGGAACTGTGCGATCAGCCTCTAGGCTTGTGACGCGAAGTACGGTTGAAATAAAGTGTCGTTTTTCCTTTACACTTTTGATTGATTGATTGAAACATTTATTAGCAGATTGCACAGTACAGTACATATTCCGCACGATTGACCACTAAATGGTAACACCCCAATAAGTTTTTCAACTTTTTTAGGTCGGATTCGACGTGTGATGCTCACGTGACCGCCTGGTTTTGTTTGATTGGTCTAACGTCACCAGTGACTGCATTTGATTGGTGAAACGAAAGCATGCGTAATTCCTACTGACAAAATCCAAACAAACAAAACGTGCATTAACAGATCGATAAAAAAAAAGTAGCGAGTAGCGAGCTGATTGTAGATAAATGGAGCGGAGTAAAAGTAGCGTTTCTTCTTTATAAATATACTCAAGTAAAAGTAAAAGTATGTTGCATAAAAACTACTCTTAGAAGTACAATTTATCCCAAAAGTTACTCAAGTAGATGTAACGGAGTAAATGTAGCGCGTTACTACCCACCTCTGACTCTAGACAACACTGACACTCAACAACAACACAATTTTACAGGCTACAATTAATGGTTTGCAAAAAAAAAAAAATGTAACTAGGGCTGGGCGATATATCGAACATATTCGAAACATCGCGGGTTTGTCTCTGTGCGATACAGAAAATGACTATATGGTGATATTGGAGTATACCTTCTCACGCAGTTGCTTTTTGCTGCGGGCATTACACCACAGGTGTTTCTCACTCTTTCTTATCTCTCCTTCTCACAGGGACATAAAACAAGCGCATCTTCTTATATACGTCACATGATGTCACGCATGCAAAGTCATACGCCCTCGCCGAGCAGAGAGGTAGCGGCATGGTAACGTTAGCTGTGATGCTAGCAGAGTGGTAAGAAAGGGGGTCCATCGTCTGGCGGTGGTTTGGCTTCAAGCGGGAAGATGTTGAACAGACACCCGTAATATGTCAAGTATGCGGCAAAAGCGTTGCTAAGAAAAAGTAGTGTTAATGGTCATTTGTAGCATCATTTGAAATGTCACCCGCTAGAGCAGTGGTTCTCAAATGGGGGTACGCGTACCCCTGGGGGTACTTGAAGGTATGCCAAGGGGTACGTGAGATTTTTAAAAATATTCTAAGTGAAGTGAAGTGAATCATATTTATATAGTGCTTTTCTCAAGTGACTCATAGCGCTTTACATTGTGAAACCCAATATCTAAGTTACATTTAAAACCAGTGTGGGTGGCACTGGGAGCAGGTGGGTAAAGTGTCTTGCCCAAGGACACAACAGCAGTGACTAGGATGGTGCAAGCGGGGATCAAACCTGCAACCCTCAAGTTGCTGGCACGGCTGCTCTACCAACCGAGCTATACCGCCCCTAAAAATAGCAACAATTCAAAAATCCTTTATAAATATATTTATTGAATAATACTTCGACAAAATATGAATGTAAGTTTACAAACTGTGAAAAGAAATGCAACAATTAAATATTCAGTGTTGACAGCTAGATTTTTTTGTGGACATGTTCCATAAATATTGATGTTAAAGATTTTTTTTTTTGTGAAGAAATGTTTAGAATTAAGTTCATGAATCCAGATGGATTTCAATCCCCACTTTAAGTTGATGATTACTTCTAAGTGTAGAAATTTGATTTATAATTCAATCCCTTGTTTATTTTTCAACAAGTTTTTAATTATTTTTATTTTTTTCCCCAAATATTTCAAGAAAGACAACTACAAATGAGTAATATTATGCACTGTTATACAATTTAATAAATCAGGAACTGATGACATAGTGCTGTATTTTACATCTTTATCTATTTTTTTCAACCAAAAAAGCTTTGCTCTGATTAGAGGGTACTTGAATTAAAAAAAATGTTCACAGGGGGTACATCACTGAAAAAAGGTTTTAGAACCACTGCCCTAGAGAATGAAGAGTGCTTGAAACTCTGCATGTCAACAACTCCAACCGGTGCCATGCCGACAAAATGCCCAAGCAACCATTTCCAAATCAACAGCGTATGAAAAAAAATAGTCAACAACAGAAGGAGAAAACGTCCGCAGGAACCTACCACATAGTGAAGGACATACACTATTTGATTTCCTGTTATGCAACTCATTTTTATTTGACATTTATTGAAATATCTTGTATGACATCATGCACAAAAGTGCAATTTGTTTTAAACTATTGTAGTGGCGTTCTGTACAAAAAGTGCACTTTAATTTACTGTTTTAATATGTCATCTTAGTGACATCATGCACAAAAGTGCACTCATATCTTGTTTTAAAATGTCTGTGACAATCTTGCACTTTCTGTTTTGGAAATGACATGAATGTTTGTGCCACTGCTTCATAACTGTTTAATAAATACACTTTTAGTTGTGATTTCCCTCTCTGCATGAAAGTTTAAAAGTAGCATATATTAATGCAGTATGAAGAAGAATGTTTGAATGTAGACACATAGAATCATCATACTGCTGTGATTATATGCATCAAGTGTTCATTCAAGGCTAAGGAAAAATATGCAGATATATATCGTGTAGTGTGACATGGCCTAAAAATATCGAGATATTGATAAAAAGGCCACATCGTTCAGCCCTAATTACTGGTTTGCAAAAAAAACGTTTTACCCAAATAGGTGAAAGTAGACAATCTCCCAGGAGTGTGCCGCAGCACAGTGGTTGATAAACACTGGCCTCGACAAATTTGTAAACTTACTCTGCGCGGAGTTTGTAGTCTTTCTTCTTCTGAAGGAGTCCCAAATGCTTCCTGAAGGCAGGCTGAGTGGACACAGACAAGGTTTATGTGTTAAATAACAAATCATGTTTAATAAACACAAGCGTGGCCATGTTAGCATTTAGCTCACCTGAGACCGCTCATGGTGGTTCCTCTGTCGGGATTTTAAGGCTTTTCTGAACGACGACATAGCTGCAAAATGTTTGAAAAAAACGTATTGTATAAGATAAACAAATAAAAAAGCCCTTAAAAATAAACTTTGGAAATTCAAGGCTCGTGTTCTGCTAAACTCGCTTTCCGTACAACCACGTGGTTTCCGGTTTGGCGTGCGGCGTTTATTTCATTCCGGAGATTCGCCACGAAAAGAGAAATAGTAAAAACGTTGTGTAGGTCTTTACAAGTAAGTCTAACAGGCTAAATAATTATGAAATATTTTTTACAGGTACGATTTGTCATCTGAACGATGATGAAGTGGAATAAAAATGTCACTTGGGAGCGCCAAGTACCAACTGGATGGGTTTAGGTAAACACGACAGGGAGCGCTGTTTTACACATGCGTCGAATATAGCACATTTAATTGTATTATTTTTTTAGTTTTCTAAACCTTTATTTATATATTGCAACATTTACAAACAATTGAGAAATAATAGTAATTTTTAAAAAGTACAAAAAAAAGAACAGCACAAAACAGCGCCAAGTGGTCGTAAACTCAATAAAGTTACTAAAATCCATCCATCCATTTCCTACTGCTTGTCCCTTTCCGAGTCGCAGGGGGTGCTGCAGCCTATCACAGCGACATTCGGGCGGAAGGTGGCGTACACTCTGGACAAGTCGCCACAAATGCATCTAATGTAGAATAGGACAGCCTTGATTTATTTATTTATTTATTTTTGTATTCATTTATGTATTTTATATATATATATATATATATATATATATATTTTATTTTTTTTTTTTTAATTTAGAAACCCATCCCTCCATCCATCCATTTTCTACCGCTTATTCCCTTTTGGGGTCGCGGGGGGCGCTGGCGCCTATCTCAGCTACAATCGGGCGGAATTCATCCATCCATTTCTACCGCTTATTCCCTTTGGGGTCGCAGGGGGCGCTGGTGCCTATCTCAGCTTCAATCGGGCGGAAGGCGGAGTACACCCTGGACAAGTTGCCATGAATGTGTCGAATATAGAAAAAAACAGACTTCTTTTTTTTTTTTTTTTTTTTAAATTTCATAAATCTTTATTTATAAATTGCAACATTTAAAAACAATTTAGATATATTATTAATTTTTTTTAAAAAGTACAAAAACAGCGCCAGGGGGTTGTAAGCTCCATCCATCCATCCATCCATTTTCTACCGCTTATTCCCTTTCGGGGTCGCAGGGGGCGCTGGCGCCTATCTCAGCTACAATCGGGCGGAAGGCGGGGTACACCCTGGACAAGTCGCCACCTCATCACAGGGCCAACACAGATAGACAGACAACATTCACACTCACATTCACACACTAGGGCCAATTTAGTGTTGCCAATCAACCTATCCCCAGGTGCATGTCTTTGGAAGTGGGAGGAAGCCGGAGTACCCGGAGGGAACCCACGCAGTCACGGGGAGAACATGCAAACTACACACAGAAAGATCCCGAGCCTGGATTTGAACCCAGGACTGGAGGACCTTCGTATTGTGAGGCAGACGCACTAACCCCTCTGCCACCGTGAAACCTGGTTGTAAGCTCAATAAAGTAATTAAAATCCTTCCAGCCATCTCCTACTGCTTGTCCCTTTCAGGGTTGCGGGGGGCGCTGGAGCCTATCTCAGTGACATTCGGGCGGAAGGCGGAGTACACCCTGGACAAGTCGCTACCTCAAGTAACTAAAGTAACTAAAATAGAATTATATTTAGGGTTGATTGGCAACACTAAATGGTCCCTAGTGTGTGAATGTGAGTGTGAATGTTGTCTGTCTATCTGTGTTGGCCCTGCGATGAGGTGGCGACTTGTCCAGGGTGTACCCCGCCTTCCGCCCGACTGTAGCTGAGATAGGCGCCAGCGCCCCCCGCAACCCCGAAAGGGAATAAGCGGTAGAAAATGGATGGATGGATATATATATATATATATATATATATATATATAGCAGCATGATAACGTGCATGAGCAGTAAATGAAAGTGTCTCCGTGGTGATGCCTGTATCGTACATCATTTAAATAAGACTGTCTGGGGTGGAGTGCCATCTCCGGGTTGGGGAGGAGACCCTGCCCCAAGTGGAGGAGTTCAAGTACCTAGGAGTCTTGTTCGCGAGTGAGGGAAGAGTGGATGGTGAGATAGACAGGGGGATCGGTGCGGCGTCTTCAGTAATGCGGACGCTGTATCGATCCGTTGTGGTGAAGAAGGAGCTGAGCCGGAAGGCAAAGCTCTCAATTTACCGGTTGAGCTACGTTCCCATCCTCACCTATGGTCATGAGCTTTGGGTTCTGACCGAAAGGACAAGATCACGGGTACAAGCGGCCCAAATGAGTTTCCTCCGCCGTGTGGTGGGTCTCTCCCTTAGAGATAGGGTGAGAAGCTCTGTCATCCGGGAGGAACTCAAAGTAAAGCCGCTGCTCCTCCACACGGAGAGGAGCCAGATGAGGTGGTTCGGGCATCTGGTCAGGATGCCACCTGAACGCCTCCCTAGGGAGGTGTTTAGGGCACGTCCAACGCCTCGGGATCCCCCGGGAGGAGCTGGACCAAGTGGCTGGGGAGAGGGAAGTCTGGGCTTCCCTGCTTAGGCTGCTGCCCCCGCGACCTGACCTCGGATAAGAAGAAGAAGATGGATGGATGTTCTGCACACAGTGTTAGTAAATCACACTTAACACACCCACTAATAATACACCCTCTTTTATAGATTGCACACGCTGTGTGTTTGGATCTTAGTAAGTCGGGCCCTCGAATGGATCATTTTTATACAAATTGCCTTCATCATTAGTGTTCACAGTACTAACAACGGTGGTCAACTTCTTTATACACTTGTATTACAGTCATTTTGAAAAGGTTTTTATGAAGTTTTGTGTTATTTCCGATGGGGAAACATTTTAGAGTATTTCCCTGACTTCCAGGAATGAAACAGCGAGCAACCCAGTAAGTCTGATTGCAGACATTAAAAGGTGCAACTACACCGGCGGCGGTTACTGTAAATATAGAGTACAGTCCTGCGGGCGAGCGGATTAGTCGCGCGGAAACGTGCGCGAGATTGAGGTCATTAACCGGCGGGCTGATAAAGAAAATATGTGACATCATGTGGAAACACTGATCCCATTCACGGTCCTCATCAGCCACAAACATTCTGCATGCTGGGCAAATCTCACACATGTAACGCACATTCTTCGCGGTTCAGAGGAGGGGGTGTGGGGGTGTGGGGGTGAGGCGAGGTAGCTGCTTGTTCGGTGGGGTATTACATCCATGCAGAGTTGCAAGTCTGGGTCAAATTAGCTCACTGGTGCTTTGACTGTTCTGTGTCATCTGTTTGTTTCAGTCACACCTGAGAGAAAAACAGTATGACTCTACAAACGCCTTTCCGTTCCCTAGTACCGGATTTTAATGACAATAAGTCACACTTGAAATCCTTTCATTTTCTCAAAATTCGACAGTGCGCCTTATAACCCCATACAATTATCATACATATATCTATAAAATTATTCCGCCTAATGTACGGAGTAATTGTGGTTAAGCTTACCAACCTCAAAGCAATTTTATTCAGTTTCAATGAAACTTTTTTTTAGTAGATTGCACAGTACAGTACATATTCCGTACACTTGATCACTAAATTGGTGATATATATATATATATATATATATATATATATATATATATATATATATATATTAGGGGTGGGCAAATTAATGCGTTAATTACGAGTTAACTCATCAATCTATTAACGCCGACAATTATTTTATCGCACATTTGCGTATGTTGTTTACATGCTTTTATTTTGTTAACGCCTTTTCTTAACAAGATGGCGTCGCCTGAATGGGCTTCGTTGTCGAGGGGCTCTTGGTAAAGATGGAACATTTGGGCAAAAATACCGGACAATTCTGCAAATTTCATGGCTGGCTTACAGCGTGGTCACTCCGGGATCACTTACGACCGCCAGACAATTCTGGATGTGGATAGATCGGGCCGTTTTGGACTGAATGACGCGTGCTTGCTAGACCGGCTAGCTAGCATGGGAATACTTTGCCGGCTACATCCAGCGGCCTGTGAAGCAGCGGAGTATATGTGTTGTCTGTCTATTTATGAATAATGCAGACCAGGAGTGTTGGCTGAGTTCTTAACGTTTACTTTCAGAGCGTGCATATCACAACATACAAGATGCCGTCATGGCGACACAACCTATACCGGGCTACCGCGCATGCTCGTCACTCCTGTTGCATGCTGGGTAGGGTAGTTCTTTTTTTCCCTGGCTCATAACATCACAATATAGTACCATGTATATGATGTGTTCAGTTTATCAAAGCACCAAGCAAACAATCGGATAATTCACATCATATCAATTCCTAGATATGGTCATAATTATTTTAAGTGCACTACGCAGAATAAACACAACATTATTAATATTGCTACCACGGATAATTTGATCAAAAATTCCCTAAAACAGCCCACTACCTATAATATAGGTTTTTTTAAACATAAGATCCCTGGAAAAAAAAATGTTTCTGCTGTTACCTCAGAAATTGCCTGTTCGGATGTTATGATTGTGGCTCAGAGATTTGTATGTAGATTATATTTATTTTCCATAACAAACAGGACAACTTAAATACCCTGGCAGTGGCAATAAGCTTAAATGTTTGTATTTACATTTTTTGAGTTGATTTTCATGAAATATGCTATTTAACTGCTACTGTTTAACAAGGACTGATTTAAATTGTGTTTGCACAACAAATGTTTTGGTGCTTTTGTTCATGTGGGAGAATATTCCAATAAAGGTGCACTACACACTACTTTTGAATTCATTATTGGGCTTTGCGTATACAATGCAGTTAAGCGCGATTAATTGGAGAAATAGCGCGATTAACTTCGATTAAAATTTTTAATCGTTGCCCAGCCCTAATATATATATATATATATATATATATATATATATATATATATAATATATATATATATATATATATATATATATATATATATATATATGTATATATATATATATATATATATATACAAACCCAGTTTCCATGAATTAGGATATTGTGTTAGATGTAAATATAAACAGAATAAAATGATTTTCAAATTATTTTCAACCCATATTCAGTTGAATGCGCTACAAAGACAACATATTCGATGTTCAAACTCATAAACTAAATTTAGTTTTTTGCAAATAATAATTAACTTAGAATTTCGTGGCTGCAACACGTACCAAAGTAGTTGGGAAAGGGCATGTTCACCACTTCGTTACATCCCCTTTTCTTTTAACAACACTCAATAAACGTTTGAGAACTGAGGAAACTAATTGTTGAAGCTTTGAAAGTGGAATTCTTTCCCATTCTTGTTTTGTGTAGAGCTTCAGTCGTTCAACGGTCCGGGGTCTCCACTGTCGTATTTTACGATTCATAATTCACCAAACATTTTCAATGGGAGACAGGTCTGGACTGCAGGCGGGCCAGGAAAGTACCGGCACTCATTTTTTACAAAGCCACGCTGTTGTAACACATGCTGAATTTTGGCTTAGCATTGTCTTGCTGAAATAAGCAGGGGCGTCCATGAAAAAGACTGCGCTTGGATGGCAGCATATGTTGTTCCAAAACCTGTATGTACCTTTCAGCATTAATGGTGCCTTCACAGATGTGTAAGTTACCCATGCCTTGGGCACTAATGCACCCCCATACCATCACAGATGTTGGCTTTTCAACTTTGCGGCGATAACAGTTTGGATGGTTCGCTTCCTCTTTGGTCGGGATGACACGATGCCGAATATTTCATAAAACTATTTTAAATGTGGACTCGTCAGACCACAGAACACTTTTCCACTTTGCATCAGTCCTTCTTACATGACCTCAGGCCCAGAGAAGCTGGCGGCGTTTCTGGATGTTGTTGATAAATGGGTTTCACTTTGCATAGTAGAGCTTTAACTTGCACTTACAGATGTGGCGACCAACTGTATTTAGTGACAGTGGTTTTCTGAAGTGTTCCTGAACCCATGTGGTGATATCCTTATATCACCACATGGGTGATATAAGGATATCATTCAATGTTGGTTTCCGGCCATGCCGCTTACGTGGAGTCATTTCTCCAGATTCTCTGAACCTTTTGATGATATTATGGAGCGTAGATGTCGAAATCCCTAAATTTCTTGCAATTGCACTTTGAGAAACGTTGTTCTAAAACTGTTTGACTATTTGCTCACGCAGTTGAGGACAAAAGGGTGTACCTCGCCCCATCCTTTCTTGTGAAAGACTGAGCATTTTTTGGGGAAGCTGTTTTTATACCCAATCATGGCACCCACCTGTTCCCAATTAGCCTGCACACCCGTGGGATGTTTCAAATAAGTGTTTGATGAGCATTCCTCAGCTTGATCAGTATTTGTTGCCACCTTTCCCAACTTCTTTGTCACGTGTTGCTGGCATCAAATTCTAAAGTTAATGATTATTTGCACAAAAAAAAAAAATGTTTATCAGTTTGAACATCAAATATGTTGTCTTTGTAGCATATTCAACTGAATATGGGTTGAAAAGGATTTGCAAATCATTGTATTCTGTTTATATTTACATCTAACACAATTTCCCAACTCATATGGAAACGGGGTTTGTACACTGTCGTCTTTCAATACCTGCTTCCACAGCTCCATGGCCGTCAGCAGCCCTGCACGGCCTTCTGTTCAATGCCCGCCAGTCGCCAGCCTCTCCGATATCGCCTCGTTCCTGGGTGGTATTTTCACCAACGCTTTGAAACCGCAGAGTCTTGTAAAAGAAAAATGTCTACAATTAAGTGTGAATCTAGCTGTTATTTTCCCTGCTTGACTTTCCAAGGCGTGTATTGCAGCCTGATGTCTTCTTCACACCACAGTGGAGAGGCCAGGCTGGTTGGGTGGCGAAACGATCAAATGACCACTGTGGTGTGTCTTTAGAAAGAATGTTTGGTCACGTAACAGAAAAAGGATATCAATACCTCACACCAATCAGGGAAAAAACTGATGTTTTGTCTTTATTTATCACAAATTTACTGCATTAATCAGTCTAATTGGGGCGTTAGTCAGGATTCTCATAACAGTTGATTCCATCCAGGTGCAACTCTACCAACCGGTTTAGCTCGGTTGGTAGAGTGGCCGTACCAGCAACTTGAGGGTTCCAGGTTCGAGCCCCGCTTCTACCAACCTAATCACTGCCATTGTGTCCTTGGGCCAGACACTTTACCCACCTGCTCCCAGTGCCACCCACACAGCTTTGAAAATGAAACTTAGTGTAGACCAGGGGTGCCCATTACGTCGATCGCGAGCTACCAGTCGACCGTGGGGGGTGTGTCAGTCGATCTCCAGCCAGGCTTTTAAAAAAAATAGACCTAAAAATTAGTGATCATCAATTTTCACCAAGACGTCACTTAAATGACATTCACGGTACCGGAGGGTCTTGTGAGATGACGCTGGCTGCTGCAAGATCATTATTATTAAAATATGACCGAGAGGAAAGCGAGAAACACTTTTTATTTCAACAGACTCTCGCGCCGTACCTTCCGTCAAAACTCTAAAGGCCGACTGCACATTTCCTAGCCCTGCTTCATGCTGCCTGCGCTAACTAAATACAGAGTCTCGGAAAACTGGCGTGCACAAGCGATCCCTCAGAAAGCTGGCGTGCATATCACTTGTGCACGCCAGCTTTCCGAGACTCTTATTTTGTTAGCGCAGGCAGCATGAAGCAGGGCTTTTATTGTGAAGATAGGAAATGTGCAGTCGGCCTTTAGAGTTTTGACGGAAGGGACGGCGCGAAAGTCTGTTGAAATAAAAAGTGTTTCTCGCCTTCCTCTCTGTCATTTTTTCATAATAATGAACTGGCAGCAGCCAGCGTCATCTCACAAGACCCTCGGGTGCCGTGAATGTCAATCAAGCAAGCTACGGAATTTGCCGCCAATGTTTTTCTTGTAAAGTGTATGGAAGCTGGATGAATTAGATGCCAAAAACCAACCACTTTCATGTGGTATTGTACAGAAAGGACACATTTTTTTCTCCTCCATTTGAAAATGTGGGCGTTATCATCATTACTGTCTGATTCCAATCAATGCAAGTCATCAGAATCAGGTAATACACCAACTTATATTCTTGTCTTCGTGAAAGAAAGACATCTATATGTGTTACACATGCTTGTATTATCATTAAACACATTTAACTTGTTTACAAAAATGTCTCTTTCATAAATAAATAAATATAAATGATATATATAAATGAGGTAGATCCCCCCAAGTTGGTCAATTGAAAAGTAGCTCGCCTGCAGAAAAAGTGTGGGCACCCCTGCTCTAGAACATAGAATCGCAGTGTATTTTTAGCACACTGACAAATTTACTAGGATGGTTCTGGAAAATCCCTTATCTGCTTATTGTGTTACTAGTGTTTTAGTGAGATTATATGGTGGTACCTGTACAACCTGAAGGTCGGCCCCGCACCTTTCTTCAGCACCAGTTGACGGGTGGTGGCGATGCCCATCCCTGCCCTTCGCAAGGGACCCTCTTCGAAACACGTTCTTTCGAAATGATCGCTGCATAATACACTGTACTTCGTGTGTGTGGTCCAATCCAACCGTGTTCGCTTGACATCTCTGTTCCATAGTAAAGCTTCACCGTCATCTTTGGGGAATGTAAACAATGAAACACCGGCTGTGTTTGAGTTGCTAAAGACGGCCTCAATACACCGCTTCCCACCTACAGCTTTCTTCTTTGACGTCTCCATTTTTCATTGAACAAATTGCAAAAGATTCAGCAACACAGATGTCCATAATACTGTGGAATTATGCGGTGAAAAGAGAAGACTTATAGCTGTGAACGGTGCTGGAACAAAATGTCCTCTACAATGCGTGACGTCATGCGCACATGTCATCATTCCGCGACGTTTTAGCATGATACTTCTGGGATGTGCCCTTTTGTGGGCGGTCTTATTTACGCGGCTCACCTTCCACAGCGTCTTCTCCCCGTCATCTTTGTTGTAGCGGTGTAGCGTTCAAGGACGGGAGTGGGAGAAGTGTCAAAAGATGGAGCTAACTTGTTTCAATGACATTCAGACATTACTTCGATCAATAACGGTGCAGCATCTCCTCATCCGGAAACAAAAACAACACCAGAAATGTGCCCCGTGAAAAAACGTCCGACCGGATCTCTCTAATAACTAAAGTTCTTTGGGTGAATATTGTGAACTCACTACACTGGTATGTTTTAGCGCTTACATGATGAGTTTATTGACAGATATAAGTTTGAACTTGACACTACTTTATATTAGAAATGGCAACAGTGGAGGAAGAATATCCCATAACAAGAAGATAGAGAAAAAGAAGAAGCTTATCCACTACGTCATCGTCACAGACTACAAAGGCGGACGCGTGCAAGTTTTCAGTTTCCCAAACACAGATCAGCAGGTACCAGAAGGTAAGAAAAGTTTCTTTTGCATAATATTGCGAAACAAAACGCCAGGAAATATTTCTTACCTTATACACACACTATAATAATACTCATATGTTGAAGCACAGTTGTGGAGGTTTTTCCCTTCCGGGTTCTTCGGCCCACCAAGCACTGACATGACAGTTCCTTTCAGGGTTGAGAACACTGTTTTATTTTGCAATAAAATTGTCTCTGACGTGCTTTTCAGCAATTGTCTTTGCGTTGGTCTGTCTCGCTCTCGCTAGTGCTCCAACTCCACTTCCTCTCTCCTCCCCGGCTGCTGCCTTTTAACAGAGTGACAGGTGATTAGATAAGCAGGCCCAGGTGGGCCATCTACGCACCTGTCGCTGATCTCGAAGCCGGTCCTTGCACACCCCATTCCGCTGCAAGTCCGCAGGTCCCCCCACCCCCCACAACAGAACAATCCATCAAGCGGTGCGGCTTCACAGCTTACCAAAGTCGTACTGTGGAGGGAGGCGTGACCTGCAGGCCTGCCGCGGAACAGGGTGTGGAAGGACCGGCCTTGAAGACAGCGACAGGTGACTAGACGGCCCACGTGGGCCATGTTATCTAATCACCTGTCACCTTTATTAGCAGCAGCTGGAACGAGACACAGAGTTGGAGTGGGAGCCAGAGTGAGAGAGCGAGACATGGATTCAGAAAATAAATTTTGGTGGAAAGTAAAAGCCTCGCACTATTTATGCAAATGAACCAGTGTTGTACCCTGAAACCCGGGCTCTCGTGGCCGTGTGTGGTGGTCCGAGGAACCCACTAGAGGGCAACCTCTACACGCACTAAAACATTTTAATAGATTTTTGAGCGCCGTGTGTAATGTTCTATATTTTCAATGGACGATATAAAATGTTGGTGTTGTTTACTTGAGTCATATTGCAGTCTTCATGTATCTCTTATGTGTGACTGCGTTGGAATAATTATGTGTAAGTCATCACACAACTTTAGTATGCTTAAAGTCTGTTGCTATAGTTATTAGCAATTGTGCTCAAGCTGTACTTTTTCTATCTGTACAAGGACAAAACCTCTTGTCTGCAGCTGCAGATGTCATCTTTGTTTT
Source organism: Nerophis ophidion (assembly GCF_033978795.1). Taxonomy (NCBI): domain Eukaryota; kingdom Metazoa; phylum Chordata; class Actinopteri; order Syngnathiformes; family Syngnathidae; genus Nerophis; species Nerophis ophidion. The sequence continues at coordinate 12,674,821 of NC_084621.1, forward strand.
AGCCCGCCAACAGCCAAGGACTTCAAGGACCTCAACCAAGATAAGACAACATAACGCAGACGAAGCAGAGACAAGGCGAAACCACAAGGCCGCCGGCACACTCCGTCACGTATTGTGCGTACTGGAGCTGCTTTGGATGATACGCAACCACTCCTTTCAGAGGTGGCCTCAGTGATGTTGACTGGGGAATTCCTTAATAAATAGAGGGACGCGGGAGCTGTACCTTAGAGTGTAGGGCGAGACTGTAACTAAGTGTGCAGCTCCATGCATTCTCCTCATTGAGCAAAATTAAACTCTGTCTCTGCATGATTCCTTGCTTCTTGTCTGTTTAATAGATGTCATCAGTGTTTGAACCTGACAGACTGCCATCAACCGGTCACACTTATCATTTCACTATGTAAATAAAATAGCTTTGATGTCGGTAAGCACAACCATAATTATTCCGTACATTAGGCGCACAGAGAATACTGTGCTGCAGCTGGCTCTAATCGGCTGCAAATTGTACTTTTTTTTTTCTTAAAGCAAACGGTGTCAACAACTTAGTTCAGTTTCAGTGTGACGGTTAAGGAGGACATCTTGTTTGGCACTCTGAGCTCGCAGGAGAGACACACCGCCATTGGCCAAGGTCCTCCTGCAAAACATGTCACGCCGCAGCCACTGAGATATACACTATTCTTCCTCCCATTGGACTCAAAGCTTTTATTGCTTTTTCCACTCTGGATGATGGCAGGCTTTTTCCTCCCTCACCTAGAATGTGTTGCTGTTTGAAAGATGGAGAGGGTTTATTCCAAGTATATGTCTGAAAAACTTAATTAGTTGTCGGGCTGTACCTGGGAACAGACCCGGGCACCAGGCGCTCGCCATCGTGCCACACCTCCGGGCGAGTGAAATCTGGATCCATGATTGGTTTTCTTCATAGAGGTCTTCGAGCTGCTCTTTGTCTTAAAAAAAAACATAAAAAAACGAAAAAGATAATAAGAATAAGTACAAATAAACACTAGAACAGCCTAATAGCTAGTACTAGTATGCATTTATCTAAAGTAAAAAGGATTTAAAAAAAAAAAAAACATTTTGGTTATTTAACCCCCAATTCCAACCCTTCAGGGTCCTATTTTTGTAGTCTTCGGTATGACTCGGCCGGGTTTTGAACTCACAACCTACCACTAGGCCACTGAGATTTGGTGATGTATATTTCAATCAATCAATCAATGTTTACTTATATAGCCCTAAATCACTAGTGTCTCAAAGGGCTGCACAAACCACTACGACATCCTCGGTAGGCCCACATAAGGGCAAGGAAAACTCACACCCAGTGGGACGTCGGTGACAATGATGACTATGAGAACCTTGGAGAGGAGGAAAGCAATGGATGTCGAGCGGGTCTAACATGATACTGTGAAAGTTCAATCCATAATGGATCCAACACAGTCGCGAGAGTCCAGTCCAAAGCGGATCCAACACAGCAGCAAGAGTCCCGTTCACAGCGGAGCCAGCAGGAAACCATCCCAAGCGGAGGCGGATCAGCAGCGCAGAGATGTCCCCAGCCAATACACAGGCAAGCAGTACATGGCCACCGGATCGGACCGGACCCCCTCCACAAAGGAGAGTGGGACATAGAAGAAAAAGAAAAGAAACAGCAGATCAACTGGTCTAAAAAGGGAGTCTATTTAAAGGCTAGAGTATACAAATGAGTTTTAAGGTGAGACTTAAATGCTTCTACTGAGGTGGCATCTCGAACTGTTACCGGGAGGGCATTCCAGAGTACTGGAGCCCGAAATGAAAAAGCTCTATAGCCCGCAGACTTTTTTTGGGCTTTGGGAATCACTAATAAGCCGGAGTCCTTTGAACGCAGATTTCTTGCCGGGACATATGGTACAATACAATCGGCAAGATAGGATGGCGCTAGACCGTGTAGTATTTTATACGTAAGTAGTAAAACCTTAAAGTCACATCTTAAGTGCACAGGAAGCCAGTGCAGGTGAGCCAGTACAGGCGTAATGTGATCAAACTTTCTTGTTCTTGTCAAAAGTCTAGCAGCCGCATTTTGTACCAACTGTAATCTTTTAATGCTAGACATGGGGAGACCCGAAAATAATACGTTACAGTAATCGAGGCGAGACGTAACAAACGCATGGATAATGATCTCAACGTCTTTAGTGGACAGAATGGAGCGAATTTTAGCGATATTACGGAGATGAAAGAAGGCCGTTTTAGTAACGCTTTTAATGTGTGCCTCAAAGGAGAGAGTTGGGTCGAAGATAATACCCAGATTCTTTACCTGTGGGTCTCTGTCCATAAGCGGTGTGGTTTTTGCAGAATTGACTCTGATATTAACAAAAGAAACAATAATGCAATACAAAATGATGTCTGTCTGTAAAGAAATATATCGATTGTCTTCACTGGCTGAGGTTGAGGGGTAGAAACCTCTCAACGTCTGTCCTTTTTAAAAAAAAAAAAAAAGAACTTAAAAGACATTGGAGAAGAAAGGTTGTTAAAGAGCACACCCCTGCAGCCCCAAAATGTGGTATTTGTCCAAAGCTGAGCCGCTGAGGTGATGAAGACTGTGCTGACATGACTCTGTGTAAGACAGTCTTATCAAGGAAGGCGGGGCTGCTGTCAACAATGTTGAGATGTTTTAATGATTAGCTGGCATCATGACTCAACGTACGCGCCGTGTACCTTTCCTCTCCCGCCTATGACCCAAGAAGCAGAGAAGGCGGCTGCATCCACGTCTTTGTGTTCCTCGCTGAGTCAGCACACGGCCAAGGTTTCATTCTGCGGAATGGAGAAGTGAAACCATCCATCGGAAAGAACAATTGAAGGCACAGAGGTAGTTACAGTGCATATAAAATAGGGAATAAAGATGCCTGGAATCAGCCATGGGTGTCTCTACCACATTCCTAACGGAATTTACAAGCACTTTTGTCTGTGTTTTTCCCTAGGGGGCGCTAGAGCACAATTTTGAGTTTTGGGGTTTGGTTTTGGGTTTGGGGTTTGGCAATTTTCGCCAGTCCTGATGTGTGTGTAAAATTTGGTGAGTTTTGAAGCACGTTAAAGGGGTCAAATTACAGCTCAAAGAGGCGAAGGAATAATAATAATAAAACCTTAGAAATACAATAGGGTCCTCTGTCCCAAAGGGACATTCTGTCCCTAATTAATAACAATAGTAACACTAATAATACAGTTTTACATATTCAAAAGTAAATAATTTGCTTTAAATTGAAAAAACATGTTTTAAAAAAAATAAAAATTAACTGATGGTTACAAATATAACAAGCAGCGTTGGTCGGGTCCGCTTTGGCTGCCGCCCCCGCGACTCAAGCCCTGGTCTTAGTCAGACCTACATATAGGTTTTTGTTTCATGTCTCTACAACATTCCTAACAGAAGTTACAAGCAGTTTTGTCTGTGTTTTTCCTAGGGGCCGCTAGAGCGCAATTTTGATTTTTAGGGTTTGTTTTTTTATTAGATGGCAATTTTCGCTAGTCCTGATGTGTGTCTAAACTTTGGTGAGTTTTGAAGCAAGTTAAGGGGTCAAATTACAGATCGGCGTTTCTGGATGTTGTTGATGAATGGCTTTCGCCTTGCACTTTGAAACATTTTAAGGGGGTGAAATTACAGCTCAAAGAGGCGAAGGAATAATAATAATAAAACCTTAGAAATACAATAGGGTCCTCTGTCCCAAAGGGACATTCGGTCCCTAATTAATAATAATAGTAATACTAATGATACAGTTTTACATATTCAAAAGTAAATAATTTGCTTTAAATTGCAAAAACATGTTTAAAAAAAATAAAAATATAACTGATGGTTACAAATATAACAAGCAGCGTTGGTCGGGTCCGCTTTGGCTGCCGCCCCCGCGACTCAAGCCCTGGTCTTAGTCAGACCTACATAGAGGTTTTTGTTTCATGTCCCTACAACACTCCTAACAGAAGTTACAAGCAGTTTTGTCTGTGTTTTTTCCTAGGGGGTGCTAGAGCGCAATTTTGATTTTTAGGGTTTGGTTTTTTGTTAGATGGCAATTTTCGCCAGTCCTGATGTGTGTGTAAAATTTGGTGAGTTTTGAAGCATGTTAAGGGGGTCAAAATACAGCACAAAGAGGCGAAGGAATAATAATAATAAAACCTTTGAAATACAATAGGGTCCTCTATCCCAAAGGGACATTCGGTCCCTAATTAATAATAATAGTAATACTAATAATACAGTTTTACATATTCAAAAGTAAATAATTTGCTTTAAATTGCAAAAACATGTTTAAAAAAAAATAAAAACTTAATCGATGGTTACAAATATAACAAGCAGCGTTGGTCGGGTCCGCTTTGACTGCTGCCCCTGCGACTGAAGCCCTGGTCTTAGTCAGACCTACAAAGAGGTTTTTGTTTCATGTCTCTACAACATTCCTAACAGAAGTTACAAGCAGTTTTGTCTGTGTTTTTCCTAGGGGGCGCTAGAGCGCAATTTTGATTTTTAGGGTTTGTTTTTTTATTAGATGGCAATTTTCGCTAGTCCTGATGTGTGTCTAAACTTTGGTGAGTTTTGAAGCAAGTTAAGGGGTCAAATTACAGATCGGCGTTTCTGGATGTTGTTGATGAATGGCTTTCGCCTTGCACTTTGAAACATTTTAAGGGGGTGAAATTACAGCTCAAAGAGGCGAAGGAATAATAATAATAAAACCTTAGAAATACAATAGGGTCCTCTGTCCCAAAGGGACATTCGGTCCCTAATTAATAATAATAGTAATACTAATAATACAGTTTTACATATTCAAAAGTAAATAATTTGCTTTAAATTGCAAAAACATGTTTAAAAAAAAAATAAAAATTAACTGATGGTTACAAATATAACAAGCAGCATTGGTCGGGTCCGCTTTGGCTGCTGCCCCCGCGACTCAAGCCCTGGTCTTAGTTAGACCTACATAGAGGTTTTTGTTTCATGTCTCTACAACATTCCTAACAGAAGTTACAAGCAGTTTTGTCTGTGTTTTTTCCTAGGGGGCGCTAGAGCGCAATTTTGATTTTTAGGGTTTGGTTTTTTATTAGATGGCAATTTTCGCCAGTCCTGATGTGTGTCTAAACTTTGGTGAGTTTTGAAGCAAGTTAAGGGGTCAAATTACAGATCGGCGTTTCTGGATGTTGTTGATAAATGGCTTTCGCCTTGCACTTTGAAGCATTTTAAGGGGGTGAAATTACAGCTCAAAGAGGCGAAGGAATAATAATAATAAAACCTTAGAAATACAATAGGGTCCTCTGTCCCAAAGGGACATTTGGTCCTTAATTAATAATAATAGTAATACTAATAATACAGTTTTACATATTCAGAAGTAAATAATTTGCTTTAAATTGCAAAAACATGTTTAAAAAAACTTAAAATTAACACAAGGTTACAAATATAACAAGCAGCATTGGTCGGGTCCGCTTTGGCTGCTGCCCTCGCGACTCAAGCCGTGGACTTAGTCAGACCTACATAGAGGTTATTGTTTCATGTCTCTACAACATTCCTAACAGAAGTTACAAGCAGTTTTGTCTGTGTTTTTTCCTAGGGGGCGCTAGAGCGCAATTTAGATTTTTAGGGTTTGGTTTTTTATTAGATGGCAATTTTCGCCAGTCCTGATGTGTGTCTAAACTTTGGTGAGTTTTGAAGCAAGTTAAGGGGTCAAATCACGGATCGGCGTTTCTGGATGTTGTTGATAAATGGCTTTCGCCTTGCACTTTGAAGCATTTTAAGGGGGTGAAATTACAGCTCAGAGAGGCGAAGGAATAATAATAATAAAACCTTAGAAATACAATAGGGTCCTCTGTCCCAAAGGGACATTCGGTCCCTAATTAATAACAATAGTAATACTAATAATAAAGTTTTACATATTCAAAAGTAAATCATTTGCTTTAAATTGCAAAAACATGTTTAAAAAAAAATAAAAAAATAACTGATGGTTACAAATATAACAAGCAGCGTTGGTCGGGTCCGCTTTGGCTGCTGCCCCCGCGACTCAAGCCGTGGTCTTAGTCAGACCTATATAGAGGTTTTTGTTTCATGTCTCTACAACATTCCTAACAGAAGTTACAAGCAGTTTTGTCTGTGTTTTTTCCTAGGGGGCGCAAGAGCGCAATTTTGATTTTTAGGGTTTGGTGTTTTATTAGATGGCAATTTTCGCCAGTTCTGATGTGTGTCTAAACTTTGGTGAGTTTTGAAGCAAGTTAAGGGGTCAAATTACAGATCGGCGTTTCTGGATGTTGTTGATAAATGGCTTTCGCCTTGCACTTTGAAGCATTTTAAGGGGGTGAAATTACAGCTCAAAGAGGCGAAGGAATAATAATAATAAAACCTTAGAAATACAATAAGGTCCTCTGTCCCAAAGGGACATTCGGTCATTAATTAATAATAATAGTAACACTAATAATACAGTTTTACATATTCAAAAGTAAATAATTTGCTTTAAATTGCAAAAACATGTTTAAAAAAAAAAAAAATTAACCGATGGTTACAAATATAACAAGCAGCGTTGGTCGGGTCCGCTTTGGCTGCTGCCCCCGCGACTCAAGCCCTGGTCTTAGTCAGACCTACATAGAGGTTTTTGTTTCATGTCTCTACAACATTCCTAACAGAAGTTACAAGCAGTTTTGTCTGTGTTTTTTCCTAGGGGGCGCTAGAGCGCAATTTTGATTTTTAGGGTTTGGTTTTTTATTAGATGGCAATTTTTGCCAGTCTTGATTTGTGTGTAAAATTTGGTGAGTTTTGAAGCATGTTCAGGGGGTCAAAATACAGCACAAAGAGGCGAAGGAATAATAATAATAAAACTTTAGAAATACAATAGGGTCCTCTGTCCCAAAGGGACATTCGGTCCCTAATCAATAATAATAGTAATACTAATAATACAATTTTACATATTCAAAAGTAAATAATTTGCTTTAAATTGCAAAAACATGTTTAAAAAAAAAAAAATTAACTGATGGTTACAAATATAACAAGCAGCGTTGGTCGGGTCCGCTTTGGCTGCTGCCCCCGCGACTCAAGCCCTGGTCTTAGTCAGACCTACATAGAGGTTTTTGTTTCATGTCTCTACAACATTCCTAACAGAAGTTACGAGCAGTTTTGTCTGTGTTTTTTTCCTAGGGGGCGCTAGAGCGCAATTTTGATTTTTAGGGTTTGGTTTTTTATTAGATGGCAATTTTCGCTAGTCCTGATGTGTGTCTAAACTTTGGTGAGTTTTGAAGCAAGTTAAGGGGTCAAATTACAGATCGGCGTTTCTGGATGTTGTTGATAAATGGCTTTCGCCTTGCACTTTGAAGCATTTTAAGGGGGTGAAATTACAGCTCAAAGAGGCAAAAATTACATTTTTTAGGAAACTTTGCACAGGGGTTGTTTGAAGGCTCGTAAAATCAAAACGGGAGAAGTAATCAAAACTCTTTCGATAACTTTTAATCAGAAGGGTTCAAACTCTTTCCTGTGCAAGTTTGAAGCCGAAACGACAAACGCGCTAATTATTTTGCGAAACGAGTTTGACCCGGCAGTAATTCTAGACAGGCGCATACTATATACCCGGCGGCAATTCAAGGAAATACAGTAAGTACGTTTATGACAACCTTTTTCTAAAACACATGTAAAATGCGAGATATAACAGGATAATGCATACATTTATCATTTGTTTTCAAAACGCTTACAAAAAAGTGGGGGCCCCCCAAAAAAATGTTGGACTTGATGGGGGCCCCATTTTGAAAACTCCTAGCACCAACTCTGTTGGAGTATTGGTGCGTGCAAAACAGCAGCAGGCGGCTGTGGCCTGCGGGCCGGTTCTACTGCTAATCAAATATCATCCCGGGGGCCACAGATCATTCATTGACATGACTTTGACACCACTGCAGTATACTATCATACTTTCCAAATATGATAATATAGCTCGGTTGGTAGAGTGGCCGTGCCAGCAACTTGAGGGTTGCAGGTTCGATTCCCGCTTGTGCCATCCTAGTCACTGCCGTTGTTTCCTTGGGCAAGACACTTTACCCACCTGCTCCCAGTGCCACCCACACTGGTTTAAATGTAACTTCGATATTGGGTTTCACTTTGTAAAGCGCTTTGAGTCACTTGAGAAAAGCGCTATATAAAATATAATTCACTTCACAAAATATAATTCACTTTTGTCTAAATAAAAAAATAAAAGATAATTTTTAACTTTACAGCAAACTCACCATCAAATAAAAAAAATGACAATTAATTTTACGTTGTTCTTTACAGCATATTACTGTAAATTGAAAAAAAACGACTACTCTTTCTTGCGTTGAAATTCTGTTGACTGAGCTGCCAGTTTTTAACTGTAAAATACACGGCTGTCGTTTTTAACGGTGTATTACTCTGTGTCAGGCTTGTCCCTGACAGTTTGGCTATGTTTTAGTTTTTTCCTCTGCATGTGTCTTTGTTTCCTCTGTGTGTGTAGTATTTCCTTGTAAGGGCTCATATTTTGGCTGTTTCCTGTGTTTCTCCCTGGGCGCCGTTTCCCCTCTGCTGCGGCTGATTGGCACCCGGCCACACCTGGTGTCAATCAGCCCGCTCCTATTTTAGACCTGCTTTGTCCTCCACTCTGCGCTGGATTTATTGTCGTAGTAGCGGTTTGTAGCTTACTGTCTTTTGTTCCCTGCTTCCAAGTTTGTTTGTTCATAGCCAAGTTTTTTTGCCCGCCTCATGCGCGCTTTTTGTTGTACCTTTCGTTCGGTTTTTGTCTTAATATTTTAATTAAATCATGTTTCCCTATTCAATGCCTGCCTCCTTCTCTGCATCTTGGGGTTGGTCACAAACTAACTCTGACACTGTGAATGGAAAGACGGTACATTTGTTTTTAGGGGCGGTATAGTTCGGTTGGTAGAGCGGCCTTGCTAGCAACTTGAGGGTTGCAGGTTCGATCCCCGCTTGCACCATCCTAGTCACTGCCGTTGTGTCCTTGGGCAAGACACTTTACCCACCTGCTCCCAGTGCCACCCACACTGGTTTAAAATGTAACTTAGATATCGGGTTTCACAATATAAAAGCGCTTTGAGTCACTTGAGAAAAGCGCTATATAAATATAATTCACTTCACTTCACCCTAGAAAAACTGGCAGCTAAGTTGCCAGAATAAAAAAAAAATAACTTGAATTGTTTTTCCATTAACAATATAATGGTGTAAAAAACAATATCAATTTAACACGGAAATTCTGGCAACCAAGCTGCCAACTTTTTCTGTAAAAAAAAACAACAACAAAAAACCCACACAAAACAGTGGTACTGTTTTTCCATTTACCATAAAATGTTGTGAAAAAACAATCAAAAAAATAAAACATATTTTGCAGTAAAATTTTGTGAATGTAAAGTTTTTATTGTAAAATTGAGATTCTACTTACAACAATTCATATAAGTAGTAATGAAATCCAGAGGCAAATTAATACATTATCCACTTTGATGGCAGCCATAACTGCCACGTGAGCCGCCATGGAAACCAGTTTGACATCCCTGATCTATTGTTGGCTTCATATGAAGTCCAATTAAAGCTCATTTAGTCAAACTACCAAGGAAACAAGCAGCTAGCTGCACACACCCAGGCTGCTGCAGAGCTGCAAGGAAGGCAGGCATTCCTTATATGGAAGTGGGCGGGGTTGGCGGAGGGGGGGCGGGGCTTGTGACTCACTAGCGACTTCCTCAGTAGTAAAGACTTAAAAAAAAAAAAAAAAAGTAGCCGGCAAGCTGCACAACTTTGTAGACCACAGTCTCATAGTCTCATAGTCTCTTAGTCCCTCAGTCCCAGGAACGTTTTGTGTGTCCTGCAGGCTGGCAACGCTGCAGACTCACCGGAGCAGCCTTCCTTCATCACCCGCCCCACGGAGCTCCACTCCCGGCTGACTGACACCCAGGCTGCCCGCTGGTAGGAAACATGACTTTTGATTGATTTTTTTTATTTTATTTTGAAACAGTCCTGTTGTTGAATGCACACATGGACGTACTTTGAGTTGATGTGCCTTATGAACGCCATTCAAACTTGACATTGACTTAGAAGCAACAACAGTGTCCGCACGCTGCTCCTCATGACGTCATTACAAGTGCTCCTCATGACGTCATTACAAGTGCAAGAAGATGTTTTTTTTTTTTACTGTATTTGTCACTTGTATCATCGTTTAGGCATGATTGCACACTTAAAGGCCTACTGAAATGAGATGTTGTTATTTAAACGGGGATAGCAGGTCCATTTTATGTGTCATACTTATCATTTCGCCATATTGCCATATTTTTGCTGAAAAGATTTAGTAGAGAACATCCACGATAAAGTTGGCAACTTTTGGTCGCTAATAAAAAAAGCCTTGCATGTACCGGAAGTAGCAGACGGTGTGCGCGTGACGTCCTCACATCTGAACATTTTTTACAATCATGGCCACCAGCAGCAAGAGCGATTCGGACCGAGAAAGCGACAATTTCCCCATTTATTTGCGCGAGGATGAAAGATTTGTGGATGAGGAAAGTGAGAGTGAAGGACTAGAAAAAAAAAAAAGACGAGGGCAGTGGGAGCGATTCAGATGTTGTTACGCAAATTTACTAGGATAATTCTGGAAAATCCCATATCTGCTTATTGTGTTACTAGTGTTTTAGTGAGATTCTATAGTTGTACCTAAAAGTCGGAGGGGTGTGGACACGGGTTTGGTGACCGCCATTGTGTCCGAGGGAAGCCACGTTTCTCGACAAAAAACGACAAACTGGGATTATCCCAAAATACATTTTATATCCAAAACACAAAAGTTTTATTTTATTTTATCATGCTTAACATTTAGGCATGATTGCACACTTAAGTGTATTTTTTTTCAGTTGATATTTTTATCAGAACACAAAAATGACATGTTTTAACGCCGCGGAAAACATGCATTTTCACATAATAAAACCACAAACTGGGATTATGTGGGGGGAAAAACCAAACTAAGATATTGAATTACACTAAGACTCCCCCAAAATACATTTCATATCCAAAACAGTTATTTTCTTACTGTAAATAAACATAAAAGTTTTATTATAATTAAATTGCTTAACATTTAGGCATAATTGCACACTTAAGTGTATTTTTTTTTCAGTTGATATTTTGATCAGAACACAAAAATGACATGTTTTAACGCCACAAAAAAACGTACATTTTCACATAGTAAAACAACAAGGTCAGATTATGTGGGAAAAAACTTAAGTAAGACATTAAATAACATTAAAACACCCCAAAAATTAATTTTATATGCAAAACAGTTATTTTGCTATTGTATACTGCAAAACATAACTTTTAATATCTTTCAAATGCTATATCCATCCATTCATTTTCTACAGCTTGTCCCTTTTGGGCTAATGTTTGGCTATAGGCCAGGGTTAGCGTGATGCTAAAAACATTAGCTTCCCCCCCACGTTTTGCTGCTTTGTCTATACAATTGTTATAAGTACACCTCTGCATAACATTTAGGCATGCTTGCACACTTAAGAGCTTTGGATGAGTATTTTTAACAGTTAACATAATATTTCAATCAGAACACAAAAATTACATGTTTTAACGCCAAAGAAAACATATATTTTCACATAATAAAACGACAAACCTCGGATTATGTGGTGGGAAAAAACAAACTAAGATATTGAATTACGCTAAGACTCCCCCAAAATACATTTCATATCCAAAACAGTTATTTTCTTACTGTAAATAAACATAAAAGTTTTATTTTATTTTATTTCAATTGCTTAACATTTAGGCATGATTGCACACTTAAGTGTATTTTTTTTTTTTTCAGTTGATATTTTGATCAGAACACAAAAATGACATGTTTTAACGCCACAAAAAACGTACGTTTTCACATAGTAAAACAACAAGGTCAGATTATGTGGAAAAAAAACTAAAGTAAGATATTAAATAACATTAAAACACCCCAAAAATAGATTTTATATGCAAAAGAGTTATTTTGTTATTGTATACTGCAAAACATAACTTTTAATATCTTTCAAATGCTATATCCATCCATTAATTTTCTACAGCTTGTCCCTTTTGGGTTAATATTTGGCTATATGCCAGTGTTAGCGTGATGCTAAAAACATTAGCTTCCCCCCCACGTTTTGCTGCTTTGTCTATACAATTGTTATAAGTACACCTCTGCATAACATTTAGGTATGCTTGCACACTTATTAAGAGCTCTGGATGATTATTTTTAACAGTTAACATTATATTTCAATCCAAACACAAAAATGACATGTTTTAACACTACAAGAAAACATACATTTTAACATAATAAAACAACAAAGTGGGAATAATTACGTGGGGAAAAAACAAAAGTAAGATATTGAATTACACTAAAATTCCCCAAAAATACATTTTATATCCAAAACAGTTATTGTTAATAAAAAAAAAAGTATATGCCAGTGTTAGCGTGATGCTAAAAACATTAGCTTCCCCCCCACGTTTTGCTGCTTTGTCTATACAATTGTTATAAGTACACCTCTGCATAACATTTAGGTATGCTTGCACACTTAAGAGCTTTGGATGAGTATTTTTAACAGTTAACATTATATTTCAATCAAAACACAAAAATGACATGTTTTAACGCCACAGAAAACATAAATTTTCACATAATAAAACAACAAAGTGGGAATAATTACGTGGGGAAAAAACAAAAGTAAGATATTGAATTACACTAAAATTCCCCCAAAATGCTTTTTCTATCCAAAACAGTTATTTTGTTATTGTTAATAAAAAAAAAAAGTATATGCCAGTGTTAGCGTGATGCTAAAAACATTAGCATTCCACAGTGCTTCTCCATTATTTTCTGGTACCCCCCCCCCGTGCTATCTATAAAATTGTAGGCATGATTGCAAACTTATTAAGAGCATTTTTTTCAGATGACATTATATTTTGATCAGAATCACATAATAAAACAACAAACTGGAATTATGTTCGGGAAAAAACTCAACTAAGATATTGAATTACACTAAAATTCCCCAAAATACATTTTATATCCAAAACAGTTGTTTTCTTATTGTAAACAAAAATAAAAAATATTTAATGTATGGCTATATGCCAGTGTTAGCGTGATGCTAAAAACATTAGCCTACCACAGTGGTGCTTCTCAATTATTTTCTGCTACGCCCCACCAATATATAAAATTGTTATAAGTACACCTCTGCATAATATTGTATCCTTAACATTAAAGACGAAAAATGAAAAAATTTTTGCCCCCGCACGCTCCGCTGCACTGTCTATAAAATTGTTATATGTACACCTCTTTTTAACATTTAGGCATGATTGCACACTTATTAAGAGCATTTCTTTCAGTTGACATTGTATTTTGATCAGAACACAAAAATGCATTACGTGAAATACATTTTCACATAATAAAACAACAAACTGGGATTACGTGGAAAAAACAAAACTAAGATTTTGAATTACACCAAAACTCCCACCACTGCTTCCCAAAAATACATTGTATATCCAAAACAGTGTTTTTCTTATTGTAAATAAACATAACATATATTTAACGTATGGTGTGCTAGCATGTTAGCGTGATGCTAAAAACATTAGCCTTTTCTGCTACGCCCCACCAATATATAAAATTGTTATAAGTACACCTCTGCGTAATATTGTATCCCCAACATTAAAAACAAAAACAAAAAATGCATACGGATCAACTTACAACAAAAATAGCTTTATTAACATTGTTTTAATCTGTAACAGAAAATATTTAAAGTCCATCAATTTGCCTGGAATTTTCAAAATTTTACAACTGTTGTTTGATAGCTACCATAGTAGCGTACATCATCGATGACTCCAAACTCAAGTCAGCAACATTCCTTTCTTACGTTGTTTATAGACAGGAGTTTAAAATGTGGTGAACTTGGTCATGTGGTCAACATATTTTAGGGCCTTTGAGTCGCTGTGCTACTTTTTAACCGCTTGGACGGAAACTGTTTGTCCTGTTGGGATCCTTCCGCAAAAAGCTGCTGGTGTAATGCTTAGAACAGTGCCTTCAAAGTAAGACATTTGTATTATTAGTATAAAAGTAATATATTTGTGTGCAGCTAGCTGCCCGTGATAGCTAACTGCTAGCAACATTAGCTCGCAAGCATGAGTAATTCAAAGCCGTTGATACTTTGATTTACTAGTATCTTTCTTGCAAAAATTGATTGAAACGTTTCAAGTCCACTGTGAGCTGCTAGTTTAGTACTTTAACTTTAGCTTAACGGTGGATGTTTTGATTGAAGAAACAGAAGCAAAGCTACGACATTAGCATGGCGCTAATGTTGTTTGATAGCTACTACAGGTAGCGTAAACCATCGATTACTCAAAATTCAGGTCAACAACATTCCTTTTTTTGCCATGTTTATGGAGAGTGGTTTAAATTATGGTGAACTTGGTCATGTTGTCAACATATTTTAGGGCCTTTGAGTCGCCGTGCTACTTTTTAACCGCTTGGACGGAAACGGTTTGTCCTGTTGGGATCCTTCAGCAAAAAGCTGCTAGTGTAATGCTTGGAACAGTACCTTGAAAGTAAGACATCTGCATTATTAGTTGTCACGTCTATGGGATCATATTTTGTTTTTGTCATGTTTGGGTATAATTTTTGGACAATCAGTTCCTGTTCCTGCACTTCCTTGTTTGTCTTATTTCCATAGCAACTCATTAGTTTCCCCCTTGTCCTCATGTCACGACCCTGTCCTCATGTCTCACTTCTGTTTGCATTTATCACAGCTATTATTTAAACTTGTAGTTGCCAGGTTGTCAGCCTGGTGACTTTACATATACCTCAACTCCATTCATGCCAAGCCATGCTGTTTAATCATTCTGTCCATGCCACGTAAGTTTTTGGTTTGTTTGGTTCTGCCTCCGTGCTTTGTTTGTCTTCATAACTAAGTGTTTGTACCTCCTTGTGAGCGCCTTTTGTTTGCCTTTTTTGAGTTATAGTGTTAAGAAATAAATATGTACCTTCATTCACGCCTTGCTCGTGCCAATTTTCCTTTGCGTCGGAAAAACAATCCACCTCATAGTCCAAGTCTTGACATTAGTATAAAAGTAATATATTTGTGTGCGGCTAGCTACCTGTGATAGCTTAGTGATAGCAACATTAGCTCACAAGCACGAGTAATTCAAAGCCGTTGATACTTAGATTTGACAGCGTGGGTCTTACAAAAATTCATTGAAACCTTTCAAATCCACTACCAGCTGCTAGTTTAGTACTTTAACTTTAGCTTAACGGTGGATGTTTTGATTGAAGAAACAGAAGCGAAGCTACGATGTTAGCATGGCGCTAACAACATGAGGCTACCAACAGTTGTTTGATAGCTACTACAGGTAGCGTAAACCATCGATTACTCAAAATTCAGGTCAATTACTTTCCTTTTTTTGCCATGTTTATGGAGAGTGGTTTAAATTATGGTGAACTTGGTCATGTTGTCAACATATTTTAGGGCCTTTGAGTCGCTGTGCTTCTTTTTAGCTGCTTGGCGGCTCTTTGAACGGAAACTGTTTGCCGAAAGCTGCCAAGAGGCTGTCACCTTGTCCCCCGTTTTAGCGTCTTGGAAAGTGTCCTGGGTGAAGCTGAAGGACTGCATAATGTTTTTGTTTGCCTTCCTCCCGCTTTAACGAGGTGCACGCTGGTGTTTTCCAGAGATCCCTCTCTGTTTTTGCCAAGGGTCAGCCTCCGCGTGCTAGCTGGAGGCCAGCCATCAGCTGAGGAACGTGGTGTAGCTGGCATCGGGGTTGTTTTTTTTTTTAAAAAGTGGCCCAGACCTTCTTGTCCTGCAGAGACAAACCTAAAGTCAAAAATGTCATGACTGAGATGTCCTGAATGAAGGACGACATTACGTAAGACTTCTGTTGTAGCTCAAGGAACAACAAAGTGGGTGTTTTGAGCTTGTGAGAGTCAGTCAAAGATCCTCTAAATGACAGGAGTGTTCTGCTGTTTTCAAACACCTGCTGCAAAAGTGCTAGTCAAAGATCTTCTCCGTACCCAGAATGCTTTGCTGTTTTTTAGGAGTTTGCTGCAAAACATCGAGTACAGGGGTCGGCAACGTGGACCAAAAATATCTGTCTGGAGCCGCAGAAAATTAAAAGTCATATAAGTGTTATAATGAAGGCAACACATGATGTAAGTGTCTATATTAGCCTACTATCGAAATGACTTTAAAAGTATTATATAAGTGTTATAATGAAGGCAACACATGATGTAAGTTTCTATATTATTTATATGAGCCTACTGTCAAAATAACTTTAAAAGTGTTATACTGAAGGCAACATATGATGTAAGTGTCTATAATAGCTATATTAGCCTACTATCAAAATGACTTCAAAAGTCTTATATAAGTGTTATAATAAAGACAACACATGATGTAAGTGTCTATGTTAGCCTACTATCAAAATGACTTTAAAAGTATTATATAAGTGTTATAAGGAAGACAACACATGATGTAAGTGTCTATATTAGCTATATTAGCCTACTATCAAAATGACTTTAAAAGTCTTATATAAGTGTTATAATGAAGGCAACACATGATGTAAGTTTCTATATTATTTACATGAGCCTGCTATCAAAATAACTTTAAAAGTGTTATAATGAAGGCAACACATGATGTAAGTGTCTATATTAGCTATAATAGCCTACTATCAAAATGACTTTAAAAGTCTTATATAAGTGATATAATGAAGACAACACATGATGTAAGTTTCTATATTATTTATATTAGCCTGCTATCAAAATGACTTTAAAAGTCTTATATAAGTGTTATAATGAAGGCAACACATGATGTAAGTTTCTATATTATTTATATGAGCCTGCTATCAAAATAACTTTAAAAGTGTTATAATGAAGGCAACACATGATGTAAGTGTGTCTATATTAGCCTACTATCAAAATGACTTTAAAAGTCTTATATAAGTGTTATAATGAAGGCAACACATGATGTAAGTTTCTATTTTATTTATATGAGCCTGCTATCAAAATAAATTTAAAAGTGTTATAATGAAGGCAACACATGATGTAAGTGTCTATATTAGCCTACTATCAAAATGACTTTAAAAGTCTTATATAAGTGTTATAATGAAGGCAACACATGATGTACGTTTCTATATTATTTATATGAGCCTGCTATCAAAATAACTTTAAAAGTGTTATAATGAAGGCAACACATGATGTAAGTGTCTATATTAGCCTACTATCAAAATGACTTTAAAAGTCTTATATAAGTGTTATAATGAAGACAACACATGATGTAAGTGTCTATATTAGCCTACTATTAAAATGACTTATGTTAGAGCCTCATTTCAAAATGGAATACATTTATTTCTGTCCTCAATATTCTACAAAAAATACCCCATAATGACAATATGAACACGTTTTTATCAATTTTTTTTGCAAGTGTATTAAACAGAAAAATCTAAGAAAAAAAATCACATGTGCATAAGTATTCACAGCCTTTGCTCAATACTTTGTTGATGCACCTTTGGCAGCAATGAGCTGTTTTGAAATATATCATGCCACAAGCTAAGTTGGCACACCTATCTTAGGGCAGCTTCATCCAGTCCTCTTTGCACATTCCTCTCTGTTACACCTCCCAAGTTTTCATCCAGGATGTCTGTGTGCATTGCTCATGCATGAAGAATTAATCATAATTCTCACGCAGGAAAAAAACAAAACAAACAAAAAACGAAATGAGCAATTCAAAATTTTCCATGTCGGGCGTGCTACTCGGAAAATAACTTAGTAAGATACTGGTAACTTCATACTTGCCAACCTTGAGACCTCCGATTTCGGGAGGTGGGGGTGGGCGGTGCGTGGTTGGGGGCGTGGCTAAAAGGGGAGGAGTATATTTACAGCTACAATTCACCAAGTCAAGTATTTCATATATAAATATATATATATATATATATATATATATATATATATATATATATATATATATGTATATATATATATGTATATATATATATATACACGCACTGAAATTCAAGTATTTTTTTAATTTATATATATATACAGTATATACAGTATTTCTTATATATATATATATATATATATATATATATATATATATATATATAAGAAATACTTGACTTTCAGTGAATTCTAGCTATATATATATATATATATATATTATATATATATTTATTTTATTATATACTGTATATATATATAAATTAAAAAATACTTGAATTTCAGTGCGTGTATATATATATACATATATATATATACATACATATATATACATATATATATATATATATATATATATATATATATATATATATATATATATATGTACATATATATGTATATATACATATATATCATATATATATATATATATATATATATATATATATATATATTTGTACATACAGGGTGTACTCCGCCTTTCGCCTATCTCAGCTACAATCGGGCAAAAGGCGGAGTTTACCCTGGACAAGTCGCCCCTCATCGCAGGGCCAACACAGACGGATAGCATTCAAACTCACATTCACACGCTAGGGCCAATTTAGTGTTGCCAATCAACCTATATACATATAAATATATATGTACATATATATATATATATATATATATATATATATATATATATATATATATATAATCAAGTATTTATTTTATTTATATATATACATATATATGTATGTATATATATATGTATATATATATATATATATATGTATGTATATATATATATATATAAATAAAATAAATACTTGAATTTCAGTGTTCATTTATTTACACATATACACACACATAACACTCATCTACTCATTGTTGAGTTAAGGGTTGAATTGTCCATCCTTGTTCTATTCTCTGTCACTATTTTTCTAACCATATGCATGCACAGTAGATGGCAGTATTGTCCTGTTTAAGAGTCACAACATTGCTTTTTACGGCAGATGAACTGCTTTACGGTAGACGAAAACGTGACTGCTGTTGTTGTGTGTTGTTACCGGGCTGGGAGTCCGTTAATGAAACTGTCTACCAATAAACCCTACATAAGAAACCAAGAACTCGCCCTCGATCATTCTACAGTTATAATGTCATTGGGCAGGCTCGCTGTTTATATTGTGGGAAAGCGGACGTGAAAACAAGCTGTCCTCACTCAGGCCACGCCCCCTCCAGCTCCGCCTGAATTTCGGGAGATTTTCGGGAAAATAAAATGTCCCGGGAGGTTTTGCGGGATTGGCGCTGAATTTTGGGAGTCTCCGGGAAAATCCGGGAGGGTTGGCAAGTATGGATAACTTGGAGTGGGAGACACCGATTTTAAGACATACCACCATCATAAATATTGTGTGAAATGCAACAGGTGGATACAAACATTACCACCTGACCTACGGTCATCTGAAGAATCCCGTATTTTCATGCCGATTCTTTCCCTTCTTGTCCTGAGTTGGGGGGCGCGTGGCTGGCAGCAGGAGTGTGTCTGCATTCCCTAAAAGACGGGGGAAGTGACCTCCGGCTTCCTGTGCGGGTGAGGATGTCCAGGTGTTGCTGCAGGACTTCCCTAGTGGAAGTTGGTAACATGATCCTCCCAGCATGTGGGAGGTCAAAAAACTCCAGACGCTTGCACGCTGTTGCCTTAAAGCCGCATTACAGCTATTGTGACTGTGTTGTAATGACACTCACACAGGACATAATCAAGAGTCACTGACTGTGTTGTAATGACACTCACACAGGACATAATCAAGAGTCAGTGACTGTGTTGTAATGACACTCCACACAGGACATAATCAAGAGTCACTGACTGTGTTGTAATGACACTCACACAGGACATAATCAAGAGTCACTGACTGTGTTGTAATGACACTCCACACAGGACATAATCAAGAGTCAGTGACTGTGTTGTAATGACACTCACACAGGACATAATCAAGAGTCACTGACTGTGTTGTAATGACACTCAAACAGGACATAATCAAGAGTCACTGACTGTGTTGTAATGACACTCCTGACAGGACATAATCAAAAGTCACTGACTGTGTTGTAATGACACTCACACAGGACATAATCAAGAGTCACTGACTGTGTTGTAATGACACTCACACAGGACATAATCAAGAGTCACTGACTGTGTTGTAATGACACTCACACAGGACATAATCAAGAGTCACTGACTGTGTTGTAATGACACTCCACACAGGACATAATCAAGAGTCAGTGACTGTGTTGTAATGACACTCACACAGGACATAATCAAGAGTCACTGACTGTGTTGTAATGACACTCAAACAGGACATAATCAAGAGTCACTGACTGTGTTGTAATGACACTCCTGACAGGACATAATCAAAAGTCACTGACTGTGTTGTAATGACACTCACACAGGACATAATCAAGAGTCACTGACTGTGTTGTAATGACACTCACACAGGACATAATCAAGAGTCACTGACTGTGTTGTAATGACACTCACACAGGACATAATCAAGAGTCACTGACTGTGTTGTAATGACACTCATACAGGACATAATCAAGAGTCACTGACTGTGTTGTAATGACACTCCTCACAGGACATAATCAAGAGTCACTGACTGTGTTGTAATGACACTCACACAGGACATAATCAAGAGTCACTGACTGTGTTGTAATGACACTCACACAGGACATAATCAAGAGTCACTGACTGTGTTGTAATGACACTCACACAGGACATAATCAAGAGTCAGTGACTGTGTTGTAATGACGCTCCTCACAGGACATAATCAAGAGTCACTGACTGTGTTGTAATGACACTCACACAGGACATAATCAAGAGTCACTGACTGTGTTGTAATGACACTCCTCACAGGACATAATCAAGAATCACTGACTGTGTTGTAATGACACTCACACAGGACATAATCAAGAGTCACTGACTGTGTTGTAATGACACTCACACAGGACATAATCAAGAGTCACTGACTGTGTTGTAATGACACTCACACAGGACATAATCAAGAGTCACTGACTGTGTTGTAATGACACTCCACACAGGACATAATCAAGAGTCACTGACTGTGTTGTAATGACACTCCACACAGGACATAATCAAGAGTCACTGACTGTGTTGTAATGACACTCACACAGGACATAATCAAGAGGCACTGACTGTGTTGTAATGACGCTCCTCACAGGACATAATCAAGAGTCACTGACTGTGTTGTAATGACACTCCACTCAGGACATAATCAAGAGTCACTGACTGTGTTGTAATGACACTCACACAGGACATAATCAAGAGTCACTGACTGTGTTGTAATGACACTCACACAGGACATAATCAAGAGTCACTGACTGTGTTGTAATGACACTCCTCACAGGACATAATCAAGAGTCACTGACTGTGTTGTAATGACACTCACACAGGACATAATCAAGAGTCAGTGACTGTGTTGTAATGACGCTCCTCACAGGACATAATCAAGAGTCAGTGACTGTGTTGTAATGACACTCCACACAGGACATAATCAAGAGTCACTGACTGTGTTGTAATGACACTCACACAGGACATAATCAAGAGTCACTGACTGTGTTGTAATGACACTCACACAGGACATAATCAAGAGTCACTGACTGTGTTGTAATGACACTCACACAGGACATAATCAAGAGTCAGTGACTGTGTTGTAATGACACTCACACAGGACATAATCAAGAGTCACTGACTGTGTTGTAATGACACTCACACAGGACATAATCAAGAGTCACTGACTGTGTTGTAATGACACTCCACACAGGACATTATCAAGAGTCACTGACTGTGTTGTAATGACACTCCACACAGGACATTATCAAGAGTCACTGACTGTGTTGTAATGACACTCACACAGGACATAATCAAGAGTCACTGACTGTGTTGTAATGACACTCACACAGGACATAATCAAGAGTCACTGACTGTGTTGTAATGACACTCACACAGGACAGAATCACAGGCCTGCAACTAGCACTTATCCGCTAACTTGAAAAGAAACACTGTTTCGGCTGGGAAATGACAAATTATAGGAAACGTAGGATATATTGTAATTACATTTGATGTTTATTTAAAGAGGCTTCTCTTACGCAAAAACAACTTTTCTTACCAATTTGTATCTAGGATGTGGGCAAGTCCCGAAAATGTGTGGAGACATCACAGTGAAGTGAAATTAATTGTATTTATATAGCCCTTTTCTTTAGTGACTCAAGGCGCTTTTACATAGTGAACATTTACATCTTGTCTTATGATGTCTCTGCCCTGCTGACCTGTAGCTGCTCTGGATGGTCTCCTGCTGGACTACATTTTAATAACAACATTAGATCCACTATGGACTGGACTCACACTATTATGTTAGATCCACTATGGACTGGACTCTCACACTATTATGTTGGATCCACTATGGACTGGACTCTCTCACTATTATGTTAGTCCACTATGGACTGGACTCTCACTATTATGTTAGTCCACTATGGACTGGACTCTCACACTATTATGTTGGATCCACTATGGACTAGACTCTCACTATTATGTTAGATCCACTATGGACTCGACTCTCACTATTATTTTAGATCCACTATGGACTGGACTCTCACACTATTATGTTAGATCCACTATCGACTGGACTCTCACACTATTATGTTAGATCCACTATGGACTGGACTCTCACACTATTATGTTAGATCCACTATGGACTGGACTTTCACACTATTATGTTAGATCCACTATGGACTGGACTCTCACACTATTATGTTAGATCCACTATGGACTGGACTCTCACTATTATGTTAGATTCACTATGGACTGGACTCTCACACTATTATGTTAGATCCACTATGGACTGGACTCTCATACGATTATGTTAGATCCACTATGGACTGGACTCTCACACTATTATGTTAGATCCACTATGGACTAGACTCTCACTATTATGTTAGCTCCACTATGGACTGGACTCTCACACTATTATGTTAGATCCACTATGGACTGGACTCTCACACTATTATGTTAGATCCACTATGGACTGGACTCTCACACTATTATGTTAGATCCACTATGGACTGGACTCTCACTATTATGTTAGATCCACTATGGACTGGACTCTCACACTATTATGTTAGACCCCCTATGGACTGGACTCTCACTATTATGTTAGATCCACTATGGACTGGACTCTCACTATTCTGTTTGCTCCACTATGGACTGGACTCTCACACTATTATGTTAGATCCAATATGGACTGGACTCTCACTATTATGTTAGATCCACTATGGACTGGACTCACACTATTATGTTAGATCCACTAAGGACTGGACTCTCACACTATTATGTTAGATCCACTATGGACTGGACTCTCACACTATTATGTTAGATCCAATATGGACTGGACTCTCACACTATTATGTTAGATCCTCTATGGACTGGACTCTCACACTATTATGTTAGATCCACTATGGACTGGACTCTCACACTATTATGTTAGATCCACTATGGACTGGAATCCCACTATTATGTTAGATCCACTATGGACTGGACTCTCACACGATTATGTTAGATCCACTATGGACTGGAATCCCACTATTATGTTAGATCCACTATGGACTGGACTCTCACTATTTTGTTAGATCCACTATGGACTGGACTCTCACACTATTATGTTAGATCCACTATGGACTGGACTCTCACACTATTATGTTAGATCCACTATGGACTGGACTCTCACTATTTTGTTAGCTCCACTATGGACTGGACTCTCACACTATTATGTTAGATCCACTATGGACTAGACTCACACTATTATGTTAGATCCACTATGGACTGGAGTCTCACACTATTATGTTAGATCCACTATGGACTGGACTCTCACACTATTATGTTAGATCCACTATGGACTGGACTCTCACACTATTATGTTAAATCCATTATGGACTGGACTCTCACACTATTATGTTAGATCCACTATGGACTGGACTCTCACACTATTATGTTAGATCCACTATGGACTGGACTCTCACACTATTATGTTAGATCCACTATGGACTAGACTCACACTATTATGTTAGATCCACTATGGACTGGAGTCTCACACTATTATGTTAGATCCACTATGGACTGGACTCTCACTATTATGTTAGATCCACTGTGGACTGGACTCTCACTATTATGTTAGATCCACTATGGACTGGACTCTCACACTATTATGTTAGATCCACTATGGACTGGACTCTCACTATTATGTTAGATTCACTATGGACTGGACTCTCACACTATTATGTTAGATCCACTATGGACTGGACTCTCATACGATTATGTTAGATCCACTATGGACTGGACTCTCACACTATTATTTTAGATCCACTATGGACTGGACTCTCACACTATTATGTTAGATCCACTATGGACTGGACTCTCACACTATTATGTTAGATCCACTATGGACTGGACTCTCACACTATTATGTTAGATCCACTATGGACTGGACTTTCACACTATTATGTTAGATCCACTATAGACTGGACTCTCACTATTATGTTAGATCCACTATGGACTGGACTCTCACACTATTATGTTAGATCCACTATGGACTGGACTCTCACTATTATGTTAGATTCACTATGGACTGGACTCTCACACTATTATGTTAGATCCACTATGGACTGGACTCTCATACGATTATGTTAGATCCACTATGGACTGGACTCTCACACTATTATGTTAGATCCACTATGGACTAGACTCTCACTATTATGTTAGCTCCACTATGGACTGGACTCTCACACTATTATGTTAGATCCACTATGGACTGGACTCTCACACTATTATGTTAGATCCACTATGGACTGGACTCTCACTATTATGTTAGATCCACTATGGACTGGACTCTCACACGATTATGTTAGATCCACTATGGACTGGAATCCCACTATTATGTTAGACCCACTATGGACTGGACTCTCACTATTTTGTTAGATCCACTATGGACTGGACTCTCACACTATTATGTTAGATCCACTATGGACTGGACTCTCACACTATTATGTTAGATCCACTATGGACTGGACTCTCACTATTTTGTTAGCTCCACTATGGACTGGACTCTCACACTATTATGTTAGATCCACTATGGACTGGACTCTCACACTATTATGTTAAATCCATTATGGACTGGACTCTCACACTATTATGTTAGATCCACTATGGACTGGACTCTCACACTATTATGTTAGATCCACTATGGACTGGAATCTCACACTATTATGTTAGATCCACTATGGACTGGACTCTCACTATTATGTTAGCTCCACTATGGACTGGACTCTCACACTATTATGTTAGATCCACTATGGACTGGACTCTCACACTATTAAGTTAGATCCACTATGGACTGGACTCTCACACTATTATGTTAGATCCACTATGGACTGGAATCCCACTATTATGTTAGATCCACTATGGACTGGACTCTCACACTATTATGTTAGATCCACTATGGACTGGACTCTCACACTATTAAGTTAGATCCACTATGGACTGGAGTCTCACACTATTATGTTAGATCCACTGTGGACTGGACTCTCACTATTATGTTAGCTCCACTACGGACTGGACTCTCACTATTATGTTAGATCCACTTGGTCCTAGTGTCACAAGGTCCAATTTAGTGTTGCCCATCAACCTATATACAGATGCATGTCTTTTTCCAACTCGAGGTAATATTTTTTCATATTTTTATTGTAATATTTTCAGAATGTGTTTGTTCTATTTTTGGCCAAATTAGGACAAAGAAAACAATCCGAAGTTGTCTTTATTTTGTTAGTTTTAATGCCGTGGGTGCACAGACTTCCCCCCATGCGGCCCCTCAGCTAAAATGAGTTGGACCCCCCCTGGTCTACAGTACGAATACTAATATCTTCAGACCACATAGCTGTTAACAAACACAGAGCACCAGAAAGCTTTTTAAGTCATGTGTTTAGTGGTATCAAAATCGGATTTATTATCATTAGCACTTGAAATTGTAATTTGACGTGTCCTCGTCAAGCTGGAAGATAGCTGATGACCCAGTAAATCGCACACCCGATTGCTGATGGAGGAAAATACTGCTATGTTTGGTGAATTCCTTGCATAAATGAGGCAAAGTAGTGCAATTCAGACCCTAAATCCCTGCTGGAAGACGTGCATGCAGGACATCTTCATTCATCAGTAAAAGAAAGAGACCCCCTGCTGCTGATGTTGTTACTCGAGATGATCATTTTATGGACTTTCATTTTCCATGGAGTCTTCTTGCATGAGTAAGACCCCGATCACTTCATGGCAGGCGGCCTCCTCGCCCACGTTACTCTTTAGACTTCTTTATCCCTGCCTGGGTTGTCATCATCCCTCCTGGTCTTGGATCTTCTTGCCCGCTTGCTTAATTAGCCAACAATGGGAGAACATGTGGCAAGCAGCCCTCAGCAGCAAAAACAACACCCGGACGCCCGAATGTCACCTTACAACATGGATGTCAACTCCTTTTTCATGGAGGGCCCCAGAGGGCCGCTTCTAACAGTGAATACTACAAACCCTGTTTGCATATGAGTTGGGAACTTGTGTTAGATGTAAATACAAACAGAATACAATGATTTGCAAATCCTTTTCAACCCATATTCAGTTGAATATGCTGCAAAGACAACATATTTGATGTTCAAACTCATAAATTTTTTTTTATTTTTTTGCAAATAATAATTAACTTTGAATTTCATGGCTGCAACATGTGCCAAAGTAGTTGGGAAAGGGCATGTTCACCACTGTGTTACATCACCTTTTCTTTTAACAACACTCAATAAACGTTTGGGAACTGAGGAAACTAATTGTTGAAGCTTTGAAAGTGGAATTCTTTCCCATTCTTGTTTTATGTAGAGCTTCAGTCCTTCAACAGTCCGGGGTCTCCTTTTTCGTATTTTATGCTTCATAAAGCGCCACACATTTTCCATGGGAGACAGGTCTGGGCTGTAGGCGGGCCAAGAAAGTACCTGCACTGTTTTTTTACGAAGCCACGCTGTTGTAACATGTGCTAATGTGGCTTGGCGTTGTCTTGCTGAAATAAGCAGGGGCGTCCATGATAACATTGCTTGGATGACAACATGTTGCTCCAAAACCTGTATGTACCTTTCAGCATTAATGGTGCCTTCACAGATGTGTAAGTTACCCATGCCTTGGGCACTAATGCACCCCCATACCATCACACATGCTGGCTTCTGAAATTTGCTCCTAGAACAATCCGGATGGTTGTTTTCCTCTTTGGTCCGGAGGACACGACGTCTACCGTTTCCAAAAACTAGTTGAAATGTGGACTCGTCAGACCACTTTTTCACTTTGCATCAGTCCATCTTGGATGAGCTCGGGCCCAGCGCAGCCGGCGGCGTTTCTGGATGTTGTTGATAAATAAATGATAAATGGGTCGTACTTTTATTGTGCTTTTCTACCTTCAAGGTACTCAACGCGCTTTGACACTACTTCCGGGGTCTCCTTTTTCGTATTTTATGCTTCATAATGCGCCACACATAATCCATGAGAGACATGTCTGGACCGCAGGTGGGCCAAAAAAGTACCCGCACTCTTTTTTTTATGAAGCCATGCTGTTGTAACACATGCTGAATGTGGCTTGGCATTGTCTTGCTGGAATAAGCAGGGGCGTCCATGAAAAAGACGGCGCTCAGATGGCAGCATATGTTGCTCCAAAAACCTGTATGTACCTTTCAGTATTAATGGTGCCTTCACAGATGTGTAAGTTACCCATGCCTTGGGCACTAATGCACCCCCATACCATCACACATGCTGGCTTTTCAACTTTGCGTCGATAATAATAATAATAATGGATTAGATTTATATCGCGCTTTTCTATTATTAGATACTCAAAGCGCTCACAGAGAAGTGGGAACCCATCATTCAATCACACCTGGTGGTGGTAAGCTACATCTGTAGCCACAGCTGCCCTGGGGTAGACTGACGGAAGCGTGGCTGCCAGTTTACGCCTACGGCCCCTCCAACCATCACCAATCATTCATTCATCATTCATTCACCAGTGTGAGCGGCACCAGGGGGAAAGGGTGAAGTGTCCTGCCCAAGGACACAACGGCAACGATTTGGATGTCAATAGGTGGGAAGCAAACCTGCAACCCTCAGGTTTCTGGCACGGCCGCTCTACCCACTACGCCCAGGTAACAGTCTGGATGCTTCGCTTCCTCTTTGGTCCGGATGACACAATGTCGAATATTTCCAAAAACAATTTGAAATGTGGACTCGTCAGACCACAGAACACTTTTCCACTTTGCATCAGTCCATCTTAGATGATCTCGGGGCCCAGAGAAGCCGGCGGCGTTTCTGGATGTTGTTGATAAATGGCTTTCGCTTTGCATAGTAGAGCTTTAACTTGCACTTACAGATGTAGCGACCAACTGTATTTAGTGACAGTGGTTTTCTGAAGTGTTCCTGAGCCCATGTGGTGATATCCTTTAGAGATTGATGTCGGTTTTTGATACAGTACCGTCAGAGGGATGGAAGGTCACGGTCATTCAATGTTAGTTTCCGGCCATGCCGCTTACGTGGAGTGATTTCTCCAGATTTTCTGAACCTTTTGATGATATTATGGAGCGTAGATGTTGAAATCCCTAAATTTCTTGCAATTGCACTTTGAGAAACGTTGTTCTTAAACTGTTTGACTATTTGCTCACGCAGTTGTGGACAAAGTGGTGTACCTCGCCCCAGTCCTTTCTTGTGAAAGACTGAGAAATTTACGGAATGCGGATCATTTGTGGATTATTAAAGTTTGTCTAAGTCTAAGTCTCTGGCCAGGATTACGCCAACGACACTCGACAGATCTTCAGGAGGATGGCGCCGATTAAAAGGGTGCTAATTCTGGTGTTAACTTAGTTATAAGAGTTATTTTGTGTTCATTTTGGCCTTTTTGACTCTGGTTCAGACCAATTCAGCTTCTGGTCCACACTTTGCATCAGTCCATCTTAGATGATCTCGGCCCAAAGAAGCCAGCTGCGTTTCTGGATGTTGTTGATAAATGGCTTTTGCTTTGCATAGTAGAGCTTTAACTTGCACTTACAAATGTAGCGACCAACTGTATTTAGTGACAGTGGTTTTCTGAAGTGTTCCTGAGCCAATGTGGTGATATCCTTTAGATATTGATGTCGGTTTTTGATACAGTGCCGTCTGAGGGATGGAAGGTCACGGTCATTCAATGTTGGTTTCCGGCCATGCCGCTTACGTGGAGTGATTTCTCCAGATTCTCTGAACCTTTTGATGATATTATGGAGTGTAGATGTTGAAATCCCTAAATTTCTTGCAATCGCACTTTGAGAAACGTTGTTCTTAAACTGTTTGAATATTTGCTCACGCAGTTGTGGACAAAGGGGTGTACCTCGCCCCATCCTTTCTTGTGAAAGACTGAGCATTTTTTTGGGAAGCTGTTTTTATACCCAATCATGGCACCCACCTGTTCCCAATTAGCCTGCACACCTGTGGGATGTTCCAAATAAGTGTTTGATGAGCATTCCTCAACTTTACTAGCATTTATTGCCACCTTTCCCAACTTCTTTGTCACGTGTTGCTGGCATCAAATTCTAAAGTTAATGATTATTTTCCCCCAAAAAAAAAGTTTATCAGTTTGAACATCAAATATGTTGTCTTTGTAGCATATTCAGCTGAATATGGCTTGAAAAGGACTTGCAAATCATTGTATTCCGTTTATATTTACATCTACACAATTTCCCAACTCATGTGGAAACGGGGTTCGTAAAACGACGAGGCCCCCGTCCAGTGAGTTAGACACCTGTGCCTCACAACAACAAAGACCGGGCCAGCGAGACCCTGTTCTTCAGCTTTGGTCAACTTCGACGCCATCTTGCTTGTCCGTCCTTGCCAGCTGTATGAGTGTTGATTGCAACATTTATTAGCCTTGGCCTCACGCCGCCGCAGAGAAAGAAGCGAGACCGTGCAGTCATGACGACGGCCAATGAACACGCGACTGTGGTTTTCCAGCAGAATTCCGCATTGTGCAACCGCCGCCCGGCAGGACCCAAAAGGCCGTGACTTGTTCCACTGCCACTTGTTCCAGAATGAGATGTGCGTTATCTTGTTGGCGGCGTCCTTTATGAGCCAGCGGGAGCATTCCTTGTCCCTGACAGTAAACACATCTTGGCGTGATGAAACTAGATCACGGCCTGGTTCTGGGGGACCTCGTGCATTAAAAAAACGCCAGTCAAAGATCTCTTTATATGACAGGACCACTGTGCTGTTTTTAATTACCTCCTGCAAAAACATTAGCTCACGTCTGCTCAGCTAAATCGTTTTGGGAGACCCGCCGCAAAAACATTAGCTAAAGATTCCTAATGTGAACTTTTCTAGAAACGCTAGTCAAGGATTTTGAACATCAACTTCTACTCATAAATCATCCATTCATCAGGATCGTGCTGCTGTTTTTAGGATCAATCAATCAATCAATCATTTAATCAATCAAGGTTTATTTATTTAGCCCTTAATCACAGGTGTCTCAAAGGGCTGCACAAACCACCATTGGGGGCAAGCCGAGGGTTGTAGGAGGTCTCCACCCTTGGTCATGACTTAGAAAGCTAGAACCTCCTGCCAAGTCAAAGATCTTCTACATGACATGAGTATTCAGCTGTTTTTATGCATTGACCAAAAAGTCAAATATCCTCAAAATGACAAGAGCACTTTTCTGCTTCTGACAAGGTACTGCAAAAATGCCTGCCAAATATCCTCTATTTGACAGGAGCACTATGCGGTTCTTAAGGATCGCCCGCAAAAAAATATTTCTCTGCTGTTTTATAGTGTTACCGCAAAAATGCTAGTCAAAGATCCTCTATGAAACAGCAGCACAACCCTGTTTTGTAGAACCTACTGCAAAAAAACCGAAGTCAAAGATCTTCTACATGACATGAGTGTTCCGCTGTTTTTATGCATTTACTAAAAGGTCAAATTTCCTCAAAATGACACAAGCACTTTGCTGCTTTTGACAAGCTACTGCAAAAATGCCTGCCAAAGATCTCTATTCGTCAGGAGCAATATGCTGTTCTTGAGGATCTCCCGCAAAAAAAATATTTCTCTGCTGTTTTATATTGCTACCGCAAAAATGCTAGTCAAAGATCCTCTATGAAACAGCAGCACAACCTTGTTTTGTAGAACTTACTGCAAAAACAGAAATCAAAGATCTTCTACATGACATGAGTGTTCCGCTGTTTTTATGCATTTACTAAAAAGTCACTTTGCTGCTTTTGACAAGCTACTGCAAAAATTCTTGCCAAAGATTCTCTATTTGACAGGAGCACTATGCGGTTCTTAAGGATCGCCCGCAAAAAAATATTTCTCTGCTGTTTTATAGTGTTACCGCAAAAATGCTAGTCAAAGATCCTCTATGAAACAGCAGCACAACGTTGTTTTGTAGAACTTAATGCAAAAACAGAAGTCAAAGATCTTCTACATGACATGAGTATTCCACTGTTTTTATGCATTTACTAAAAAGTCACTTTGCTGCTTTTGACAAGCTACTGCAAAAATGCCTGCCAAAGATCCTCTATTTGACAGGAGCACTATGCGGTTCTTAAGGATCGCCCGCAAAAAAATTTTTCTCTGCTGTTTAATAGTGCTACCGTAAAAATGCTAGTCAAAGATCCTCTATGAAACAGCAGCACAACGCTGTTTTGTAGAACTTAATGCAAAAACAGAAGTCAAAGATCTTCTACATGACATGAGTATTCAGCTGTTTTTATGCATTTACTAAAAAGTCACTTTGCTGCTTTTGACAAGCTACTGCAAAAATGCCTGCCAAAGATCCTCTATTTGACTGGAGCACTATGCTGTTCTTGAGGATCTCCCGCAAAAAAATATTTCTCTGCTGTTTTATAGTGTTACCGCAAAAATGCTAGTCAAAGATCCTCTATGAAACAGCAGCACAACCCTGTTTTGTAGAACCTACTGCAAAAAACAGAAGTCAAAGATCTTCTACATGACATGAGTGTTCCGCTGTTTTTATGCATTTACCAAAAAGTCAAATATCCTCAAAATGACAAGAGCACTTTGCTGCTTTTGACAACCTACTGCAAAAATGCCTGCCAAAGATCCTCTATTTGACAGGAGCACTATGCTGTTCTTGAGGATCTCCCGCAAAAAAAATATTTCTCTGCTGTTTTATAGTGCTACCGCAAAAATGCTAGTCAAAGATCCTCTATGAAACAGCAGCACAACCCTGTTTTGTAGAACCTACTGCAAAAAACAGAAGTCAAAGATTTTCTACATGACATGAGTGTTCCGCTGTTTTTATGCATTTACTAAAAGGTCAAATATCCTCAAAATGACAAGAGCACTTTGCTGCTTTTGACAAGCTGCTGCAAAAATGCCTGCCAAAGATCCTCATTTGACAGGAGCACTATGCGGTTCTTAAGGATCGCCCGCAAAAAAATATTTCTCTGCTGTTTTATAGTGTTACCGCAAAAATGCTAGTCAAAGATCCTCTATGAAACAGCAGCACAACGCTGTTTTGTAGAACCTACTGCAAAAAACAGAAGTCAAAGATCTTCTACATGACATGAGTATTCAGCTGTTTTTATGCATTTACTAAAAGGTCAAATATCCTCAAAATGACAAGAGCACTTTGCTGCTTTTGACAAGCTACTGCACGAATGCCTGCCAAAGATCCTCTATTTGACAGGAGCACTATGCGGTTCTTAAGGATCGCCCGCAAACAAATATTTCTCTGCTGTTTTATAGTGCTACCGCAAAAATGCTAGTCAAAGATCCTCTATGAAATAGCAGCACAACGCTGTTTTGTAGAACTTACTGCAAAAACAGAAGTCAAAGATCTTCTACATGACATGAGTGTTCCACTGTTTTTATGCATTTACTAAAAAGTCACTTTGCTGCTTTTGACAAGCTACTGCAAAAATTCTTGGCAAAGATCCTCTATTTGACAGGAGCACTATGCTGTTCTTGAGGATCTCCCGCAAAAAAATATTTCTCTGCTGTTTTATAGTGTTACCGCAAAAATGCTAGTCAAAGATCCTCTATGAAACAGCAGCACAACCCTGTTTTGTAGAACCTACTGCAAAAAAACAGAAGTCAAAGATCTTCTACATGACATGAGTGTTCCGCTGTTTTTATGCATTTACTAAAAGGTCAAATATCCTCAAAATGACAAGAGCACTTTTCTGCTTTTGACAAGCTACTACACAAATGCCTGCCAAAGATCATCTATTCGACAGGAGCACTATGCTGTTCTTGAGGATCTCCCGCAAAAAAATATTTCTCTGCTGTTTTATAGTGTTACCGCAAAAATGCTAGTCAAAGATCCTCAATGAAACAGCAGCACAACCCTGTTTTGTAGAACCTACTGCAAAAACAGAAGTCAAAGATATTCTACATGACATGAGTGTTCCACTGTTTTTATGCATTTACTAAAAGGTCAAATTTCCTCAAAATGACAAGAGCACTTTGCTGCTTTTGACAAGCTACTGCACAAATGCTTGCCAAAGATCCTCTATTCGACAGGAGCACTTTGCTGTTTTTGAGGATCTCCTGCAAAAATATTTCTCTGCTTTTAAAACCTCTAAAGGCTTAGTGGCCACATGCGTGGACAGCACCTTTTAGCTCTGATTTCTGAGTTGGGGTCCTATGGCCACTTATGTGGACATTTATACTGCCATCTTGTGGGGTCAGAAGAGTATAACATACAATGGAATTTGGGGGGTGGGGGGGGGGGTGTAAAAATAAGAACTAGCATGTTACTAAACATGAAGTACACGTTTGTGTACTTATGGACTAAGTACATCATATCAAAATATGATTCTTCTTTTTTATTCTAATTAGGGTCCAATAAGTCCAAATAGCAAAGCATGTAAAAAAAAATCATGTAAACAAACAGCTTGGGCCTTAAGAGGTTAACGTGTTCCTGCAAAAATGCGAGTCAAAGATCCTCTATGTCAGGGGTCAGCAACCTTTTTGAAAGCAAGAGCTACTTCTTGGGTACTGATTAATGCAAAGGGCTACCAGTTTGATACGCACTTAAATAAATTGCCAGAAATAGCCAATTTGCTCAATTTACTTTTAATAATGAAATCTATATATATATACATTTTTTTTTCCTTTTACGGACTTTTTTTTGTAGAGAATAAATGATGAAAAAACACTTAATTGAATGGTTTAAAAGAGGAGAAAACAGGAAAAAAATGAAAATTAAATTTTGAAACATAGTTTATCTTCAATTTCGACTCTTTATAATTCAA
This sequence comes from Nerophis ophidion, assembly GCF_033978795.1. Lineage (NCBI taxonomy): Eukaryota > Metazoa > Chordata > Actinopteri > Syngnathiformes > Syngnathidae > Nerophis > Nerophis ophidion. The sequence continues at coordinate 12,709,047 of NC_084621.1, forward strand.
AATTCAACCGGAAAAAAGAAGAGAAAAAGTAGCTAATTGGAATCTTTTTGAAAAAAATTAAAAAAAGAATTTATGGAACATCATTAGTCATTTTTCCTGATTAAGATTAATTTTAGAATTTTGATGACATGTTTTAAATAAGTTAAAATCCAATCTGCACTTTGTTAGAATATATAACAAATTGGACCAAGCTATATTTCTAACAAAGACAAATCATTATTTCGTCTAGATTTTGCAGAACTAAATCTTAAAAGAAATTCAAAAGACTTTGAAATAAGATTTAAATTTGATTCTAAAGATTTTCTAGATTTGCCAGAATATTTTTTTTGAATTTCAATCATAATAAGTTTGAAAAAATATTTCACAAATATCCATCCATCCATTTTCTACCGCTTATTCCCTTTTGGGGTCCTGGGGGGCGCTGGTGCTTATCCCAGCTACAATCGGGCGGAAGGCATGTACACCCTGGACAAGTTGCCACCTCATCATAGGGCCAACACAGATAGACAGACAACATTCCCATTTAGTGTTGCCAATCAACCTATCCCCAGGTGCACGTCTTTGGAGGTGGGAGGGGCCTATCCCCAGGTGCATGTCTTTGGGGGTGGGAGGGGCCTATCCCCAGGTGCATGTCTTTGGAGGTGGGAGGGGCCTATCCCCAGGTGCATGTCTTTGGAGGTGGGAGGGGCCTATCCCCAGGTGCATGTCTTTGCTGGCGGGAGGGGCCTATCCCCAGGTGCATGTCTTTGGAGGTGGGAGGGGCCTATCCCCAGGTGCATATCTTTGGAGGTGGGAGGGGCCTATCCCCAGGTGCATTTCTTTGGAGGTGGGAGGGGCCTATCCCCAGGTGCATGTCTTTGCAGGCGGGAGGGGCCTATCCCCAGGTGCATGTCTTTGCAGGCGGGAGGGGCCTATCCCCAGGTGCATGTCTTTGGATGTGGGAGGGGCCTATCCCCAGGTGCATGTCTTTGGAGGTGGGAGGGGCCTATCCCCAGGTGCATGTCTTTGGAGGTGGGAGGGGCCTATCCCCAGGTGCATGTCTTTGGAGGTGGGAGGGGCCTATCCCCAGGTGCATATCTTTGGAGGTGGGAGGGGCCTATCCCCAGGTGCATTTCTTTGGAGGTGGGAGGGGCCTATCCCCAGGTGCATGTCTTTGCAGGCGGGAGGGGCCTATCCCCAGGTGCATGTCTTTGCAGGCGGGAGGGGCCTATCCCCAGGTGCATGTCTTTGGATGTGGGAGGGGCCTATCCCCAGGTGCATGTCTTTGGAGGTGGGAGGGGCCTATCCCCAGGTGCATGTCTTTGGAGGTGGGAGGAAGCCGGAGTAGAACCCACGCAGTCACGGGGAGAACATGCAAACTCCACACAGAAAGATCCCGAGCCTCGGGATTGAACCCAGGACTACTCAGGACCTTCGTATTGTGAGGCACATGCACTAACCCCTATGCCATCTTCGTCAAAAAAAACAGAAGCTAAAATGAAGAATAAAATGAGAATTTATGTATTATTATTTACAATAAAAAATAAAAAAATACTTGAACATTGATTTAAATTGTCAGGAAAGAAGAGGAATTAATTTAAAAGGTAAAAAAGTATATGTTTAAAAATCCTAAAATCATTTTTAAGGTTGTATTTTTTCTCTAAAATTGTCTTTTTGAAAGTTGTAAGAAGTAAAGTAAAAAAATAAATACAATTTATTTAAACAAGTCAAGACCAAGTCTTTAAAATATTTTCTTGGATTTTCAAATTCTATTTGAGTTTTGTCTCTCTTAGCGAGACCAGCTTGCTAGTAAATAAATACAATTGAAAAAATTGAGGCAGCTCACTGGTAAGTGCTGCTATTTGAGCTATTTTTAGAACAGGCCAGCGGGCGACTCATCCGGTCCTTACGGGCGACCTGGTGTTGGTGACCCCTGGTCTATGTGTTCGGAAGTCCCGAGTGCAGATTCCAGCATCCTTTCAGCCAAGTATTTCCAGGCGTGGTGTCTCAATACTACTTTTGTCTCGGAGACAGCGCTTAGGACTCTGCGGACGAGGACACGCTCAGACACGCCGGATCAGCTCCACGCTGCACGCCGAGGTGTGGATTGGCGTCACTCACTATCCGACTGAGTCGGACGTGCAGAAGTTCATGTGGAGGCTGGCTCGATTAGCTTCACATCACTGACTTCTCCTCCTCTGCCGGTTCCATAAATGGCAGAAAGTGTCCTCGGTCTGGCTATAAAAGGACTTCTCCGTGCTTGCTGATTTATGACGAGGACCAACTAAACAGGGATGTCTTGGCGTCTCCTGCTGGTGCTAATAGAGAGGAGTGAAGGGATGACTTGAGGAGAGGAGTGAAGGGATGACTTCAGGAGAGGAGTGAAGGGATGACTTGAGGAGAGGAGTGAAGGGATGACTTGAGGAGAGGAGTTAAGGGATGACTTCAGGAGAGGAGTGAAGGGATGACTTCAGGAAAGGAGTGAAGGGATGACTTGAGGAGAGGAGTGAAGGGATGACTTCAGGAGAGGAGTGAAGGGATGACTTGAGGAGAGGAGTGAAGGGATGACTTCTGGAGAGGAGTGAAGGGATGACTTCAGGAGAGGAGTGAAGGGATGACTTCAGGAGAGGAGTGAAGGGATGACTTGAGGAGAGGAGTGAAGGGATGACTTCAGGAGAGGAGTGAAGGGATGACTTGAGGAGAGGAGTGAAGGGATGACTTCAGGAAAGGAGTGAAGGGATGACTTGAGGAGAGGAGTGAAGGGATGACTTCAGGAGAGGAGTGAAGGGATGACTTGAGGAGAGGAGTGAAGGGATGACTTCGGGAGAGGAGCGAAGGGATGACTTCAGGAGAGGAGTGAAGGGATGACTTCAGGAGAGGAGTGAAGGGATGACTTGAGGAGAGGAGTGAAGGGATGACTTGAGGAGAGGAGTGAAGGGATGACTTCGGGAGAGGAGTGAAGGGATGACTTCGGGAGAGGAGTGAAGGGATGACTTCGGGAGAGGAGTGAAGGGATGACTTGAGGAGAGGAGTGAAGGGATGACTTGAGGAGAGGAGTGAAGGGATGACTTGAGGAGAGGAGTGAAGGGATGATTTGAGGAGAGGAGTGAAGGGATGACTTCAGGAGAGGAGTGAAGGGATGACTTCGGGAGAGGAGTGAAGGGATGACTTCGGGAGAGGAGTGAAAGGATGATTTCAGGAGAGGAGTGAAGGTATGACTTGAGGAGAGGAGTGAAGGTATGACTTGAGGAGAGGAGTGAAGGGATGACTTCAGGAGAGGAGTGAAGGGATGACTTCAGGAGAGGAGTGAAGGGATGACTTCAGGAGAGGAGTGAAGGGATGACTTGAGGAGAGGAGAGAAGGGATGACTTCAGGAGAGGAGTGAAGGGATGACTTCAGGAGAGGAGTGAAGGGATGACTTCAGGAGAGGAGTGAAGAGATGACTTGAGGGGAGGAGTGAAGGGATGACTTGAGGAGAGGAGTGAAGGGATGACTTGAGGAGAGGAGTGAAGGGATGACTTTGGGAGAGGAGTGAAGGGATGACATCAGGAGAGGAGTGAAGGGATGACTTGAGGAGAGGAGTGAAGGGATGACTTGAGGAGAGGAGTGAAGGGATGACTTCAGGAGAGGAGTGAAGGGATGATTTCAAGAGAGGAGTGAAGGGATGATTTCAAGAGAGGAGTGAAGGGATGACTTCAGGAGAGGAGTGAAGGGATGACTTCAGGAGAGGAGTGAAGGGATGACTTCAGGAGAGGAGTGAAGGGATTACTTGAGGAGAGGAGAGAAGGGATGACTTTAGGAGAGGAGTGAAGGGATGACTTCAGGAGAGGAGTGAAGGGATGACTTCAGGAGAGGAGTGAAGAGATGACTTGAGGAGAGGAGTGAAGGGATGACTTCAGGAGAGGAGTGAAGGGATGACTTGAGGAGAGGAGCAAAGGGATGAGTTGAGGAGAGGAGTGAAGGGATGACTTGAGGAGAGGAGTTAAGGGATGACTTCAGGAGAGGAGTGAAGGGATGACTTGAGGAGAGGAGTGAAGGGATGACTTGAGGAGAGGAGTGAAGGGATGACTTCAGGAGAGGAGTGAAGGGATGACTTGAGGAGAGGAGTGAAGGGATGACTTGAGGAGAGGAGTGAAGGGATGACTTCAGGAGAGGAGTGAAGGGATGACTTCAGGAGAGGAGTGAAGGGATGACTTCAGGAGAGGAGTGAAGGGATGACTTGAGGAGAGGAGAGAAGGGATGACTTCGGGAGAGGAGTGAAGGGATGACTTGAGGAGAGGAGTGAAGGGATGACTTCAGGAGAGGAGTGAAGGGATGACTTGAAGAGAGGAGTGAAGGGATGACTTGAGGAGAGGAGTGAAGGGATGACTTGAGGAGAGGAGTGAAGGGATGACTTGAGGAGAGGAGTGAAGGGATGAGTTGAGGAGAGGAGTGAAGGGATGACTCCAGGAGAGGAGTGAAGAGATGACTTGAGGAGAGGAGTGAAGGGATGACTTCAGGAGAGGAGTGAAGGGATGACTTCAGGAGAGGAGTGAAGGGATGACTTCAGGAGAGGAGTGAAGGGATGACTTCAGGAGAGGAGTGAAGAGATGACTTCAGGAGAGGAGTGAAGGGATGACTTGAGGAGAGGAGTGAAGGGATGACTTGAGGAGAGGAGTGAAGGGATGACTTCGGGAGAGGAGTGAAGGGATGACTTGAGGAGAGGAGTGAAGGGATGACTTCAGGAGAGGAGTGAAGGGATGACTTCAGGAGAGGAGTGAAGGGATGACTTGAGGAGAGGAGCAAAGGGATGAGTTGAGGAGAGGAGTGAAGGGATGACTTGAGGAGAGGAGTGAAGGGATGACTTCAGGAGAGGAGTGAAGGGATGACTTGAGGAGAGGAGCGAAGGGATGAGTTGAGGAGAGGAGTGAAGGGATGACTTGAGGAGAGGAGTGAAGGGATGACTCCAAGAGAGGAGTGAAGGGATGACTTGAGGAGAGGAGTTAAGGGATGACTTCAGGAGAGGAGTGAAGGGATGACTTGAGGAGAGGAGCGAAGGGATGAGTTGAGGAGAGGAGTGAAGGGATGACTTGAGGAGAGGAATGAAGGGATGACTCCAAGAGAGGAGTGAAGGGATGACTTGAGGAGAGGAGTTAAGGGATGACTTCAGGAGAGGAGTGAAGGGATGACTTGAGGAGAGGAGTGAAGGGATGACTTGAGGAGAGGAGTGAAGGGATGACTTCAGGAGAGGAGTGAAGGGATGACTTCAGGAGAGGAGTGAAGGGATGACTTGTGAAATGTGAGTCCTGCAGTAATTTGAGGTAGTTTGTGACACATCTTCACCCCGCCAAGCTTCCAACATCTTTTCCTGTTATTTACACTCGAGGCTCAGACCTTCTTGACATCACCAACCAAGCATTGAGCCGAGGACACTCGAAGCAAAGTATTCACTTCACTTTAATTCCCGACTCCTGTTCAAAGAAACACTACCACTGCTAAGTGAGTTGCAGCACCGTGCACAAGTCCAAGGTCGCCCAAATTTTACGATAAAATACTTTTATTGCAAAACCCCAAAACCGGTGAATAGAATACAACGGTTCACAAATCCTTTTCACCTTTAGACTTCAAAGACAAGATACTTAACGTTCGAACTGGATGGCTTTGTTATTTTTTTGCAGATATTAGCTCGTTTGGAATTTGATGCTTGCAACATGTTTTTAAAAAAAGCTGGCCCAAGTGGCAAAAAAGACTGAGTCGTGGCGCAGTGGTAGAGTGGCCGTGCGCAACCTGAGGGTCACTGGTTCAAATCCCACCTAGAACCAACCTCGTCATGTCCATTGTGTCCTGAGCAAGACACTTCACCCTTGCTCCTGATGGGTGCTGGTTGGCGCCTTGCATGGCAGCTCCCTCCATCAGTGTGTGAATGTGTGTGTGAATGGGTAAATGTGGAAGTAGTGTCAAAGCGCTTTGTACCTTGAAGGTAGAAAAGCGCTATACAAGTACAACCCATTTATTTATTTATTTAAAGTAGGAAATGCTCATCAAACACTTATTGGGAACATCCCACAGGTGAACAGGCTGATTGGGAACAGGTGGGTGCCATGATTGGGTATAAAAGCAGCTTCCATTAATTCGTCAGTCATTCACAAACAAGGATGGGGTGAGGGTTTACTTTGTGAATAAATGCGTGAGCAAATTGCCCGACAGTTTAAGAACAACATTAGATCCACTATGGACTGGACTCTCACTATTATGTTAAATCCACTATGGACTGGACTCTCACTATTATTTTAGATCCACTATGGACTGGACTCTCACTATTATGTTAGATCCACTATGGACTGGACTCTCACTATTATGTTAGATCCACTATGGACTGGACTCTCACACTATTATGTTAGATCCACTATGGACTGGACTCTCACTATTATGTTAGATCCACTATGGACTGGACTCTGACTAATATGTTAGATCCACTATGGACTGGACTCTCACACTATTATGTTAGATCCACTATGGACTGGACTCTCACTATTATGTTGGATCCACTATGGACTGGACTCTCACTATTATATTAGATCCACTATGGACTGGACTCTTACTATTATGTTAGATCCACTATGGACTGGACTCTCACACTATTATGTTAGATCCACTATGGACTGGACTCTCACACTATTATATTAGATCCACTATGGACTGGACTCTCACTATTATGTTAGATCCACTATGGAATGGACTCTCTCACTATTATGTTAGATCCACTATGGACTGGACTCTCACTATTATGTTAGATCCACTATGGACTGGACTCTCACTATTATGTTGTGATCCACTATGGACTGGACTTTCACACTATTATGTTAGATCCACTATGGACTGGACTCTCACTATTATGTTAGATCCACAATGAACTGGACTCTCACACTATTATATTAGATCCACTATTGACTGGACTCTCACACTATTATGTTAGATCCACTATGGACTGGACTCTCACTAATATGTTAGATCCACTATGGACTGGACTCTCACACTATTATGTTAGATCCACTATGGACTGGACTCTCACACTATTATGTTAGATCCACAATGGACTGGACTCTCACACTATTATGTTAGATCCACAATGGACTGGACTCTCACACTATTATGTTAGATCCACTATGGACTGGACTCTCACACTATTATGTTAGATCCACTATGGACTGGACTCTCACACTATTATGTTAGATCCACTATGGACTGGACTCTCACTATTATGTTAGATCCACTATGGACTGGACTCTGTCATTCACAAACAAAGATGGGACGAGGGTCACCACTTTTGTGAACAAATGTGTGAGCAAATTGTCCAAACAGTTTAAGAACAACCTTTCTCAAAGTGCAATTGCAAGGAATTTAGTGATTTCAACATCTACGCTCCATAATATCATCAAAAGGTTCAGAGAATCTGGAGAAATAACTGCACATAAGCGGCAAAGCCGAAAACCAACATTGAATGCCTGTGACTTTCGATCCCTCAGGCGGTACTGCATCAAAAAAGCGACATTAGTGTGTAAAGGATATCACCATGCGGACTCAAGAACACTTCAGAAAACCACTGCCAGTAACTACTATTCCCTGCTTAGGCTGCTGCCCCCGCGACCTGACCCTGGATAAACGGAAGAAAATGGATGGATGGATGGATGGATGAATTCTGTTTTTATTCTGTTGAACAACTTAATCCGTACATCAAGCAAAAATGGGAAAGATTTCCACCCGAAAAGCTTCAAAAATGTGTCTCCTCAGTTCCCAAACATTCACTGAGTGTTGTTAAAAGGAAAGGCCATGTAACACACTGGTAAAAATGCCATGTTTTGCAATGTGTTGCTGCCATTAAATTCTAAGTTAATGATTATTTGCAAAAAAAGAAAAAATAGTTTCTCAGTTCGAACATGAAATATCTGGTCTTTGCAGTCCATTCAATTGAATATACAAACCCCGTTCCCATATGAGTTGGGAAATTGCGTTAGATGTAAATATAAACGGAATACAATGAAACGGTGGTGTTTCCGGATGTTGTTGATAAATCGCTTTCGCTTTGCATAGCAGAGCTTTAACTATGAGCTTCAACTTCAATTTGAAATAAGCAGGGGCGTCCATGAAAAAGACGGCGCTTAGTTGGCAGCACATGTTGTTCCAAAACCTGTATGTACCTTTCAGCATTAATGGTGCCTTCACAGATGTGTAAGTTACCCATGCCTTGGGCACTAATGCACCCCCATACCATCACACATGCGTAGATAACAGTCTGGATGGTTCGCTTCCCCTTCGGTGCGGATGACACGATGTCGAATATTTCCAAAAACAATTTGAAATGTGGACTCGTCAGACCACAGAACACTTTTCCACTTTGCATCAGTCCATCTTAGATGATCTCGGGCCCCAGAGAAGCCAGCAGCGTTTCTGGATGTTGTTGATAAATGGCTTTCGCTTTGCATAGTAGAGCTTTAACTTGCACTTACAGATGTAGCGACCAACTGTATTTAGTGACAGTGGCTTTCTGAAGTGTTCCTTAGCCCATGTGGTGATATCCTTTAGAGATTGATGTCGGTTTTTGATACAGTGGAAGGTCACGGTCATTCAATGTTGGTTTCCGGCCATGTCGCTTACGTGGAGTGATTTCTCCAGATTCTCTGAACCTTTTGATGATATTATGGAGCGTGGATGTTGAAATCCCTCAATTTCTTGCAATTACACTTTGAGAAACGTTGTTCTTGAACTGTTTGACTATTTGCTAACGCAGTTGTGGACAACGGGGTGTACCTCGCCCCATCCTTTCTTGTAAAAGACTGAGCATTTTTTGGGGAAGCTGTTTTTATACCCAATCATGGCACCCACCTGTTCCCAATTAGCCTGCACACCTGTGGGATGTTCCAAATAAGTGTTTGATGAGCATTCCTCAACTTTATCAGTATTTATTGCCACCTTTCCCAACTTCTTTGTCACGTGTTGCTGGCATCAAATTCGAAAGTTAATGATTATTTGCAAAAAAAGAAAAAATTGTTTCTCAGTTCGAACATTAAATATCTGGTCTTTGCAGTCCATTCAATTGAATATACAAACCCCGTTCCCATATGAGTTGGGAAATTGCGTTAGATGTAAATATAAACGGAATACTATGAAACGGTGGTGTTTCCGGATGTTGTTGATAAATGGCTTTCGCTTTGCATAGCAGAGCTTTAACTATGAGCTTCAACTTCAATTTGAAATAAGCAGGGGCGTCCATGAAAAAGACGGCGCTTAGTTGGCAGCACATGTTTTTCCAAAACCTGTATGTACCTTTCAGCATTAATGGTGCCTTCACAGATGTGTAAGCTACCCATGCTTTGGGCACTAATACACCTCCATACCATCACAGATGCGTAGATAACAGTCTGGATGGTTCGCTTCCCCTTTGGTCCGAATGACACGATGTCGAATATTTCCAAAAACAATTTGAAATGTGGACTCGTCAGACCACAGAACACTTTTCCACTTTGCATCAGTCCATCTTAGATGATCTCGGGCCCCAGAGAAGCCAGCAGCGTTTCTGGATGTTGTTGATAAATGGCTTTCGCTTTGCATAGTAGAGCTTTAACTTGCACTTACAGATGTAGCGACCAACTGTATTTAGTGACAGTGGTTTTCTGAAGTGTTCCTGAGCCCATGTGGTGATATCCTTTAGAGATTGATGTCGGTTTTTGATACAGTGGAAGGTCACGGTCATTCAATGTTGGTTTCCGGCCATGCCGCTTACGTGGAGTGATTTCTCCAGATTCTCTGAACCTTTTGATGATATTATGGAGCGTCGATGTTGAAATCCCTAAATTCCTTGCAATTTCACTTTGAGAAATGTTGTTCTTGAACTGTTTGACTATTTGCTCACGCAGTTGTAGACAAAGGAGTGTACCTCGCCCCATCCTTTCTTGTGAAAGACTGAGCATTTTTTGGGGGGAAGCTGTTTTTATAGCCAATCATGGCCCCCACCTGTTCCCAATTAGCCTGCACACCTGTGGGATGTTCCAAATAAGTGTTTGATGAGCATTCCTCAACTTTATCAGTATTTATTGCCACCTTTCCCAACTTCTTTGTCACGTGTTGCTGGCGTCAAATTCGAAAGTTAATGATTATTTGCAAAATGTTTACCAGTTTGAACATCAAATATGTTGTCTTTGTAGCATATTCAACTGAATATGGCTTGAAAAGGATTTGCAAATCATTGTATTCTGTTTATATTTACCATTTACACAACACGCCAACTTCACTAATTTGGGGTTTCGTAGAAATCCGGTAGAGAACTAAACTGTAGGGCCGTTCCGATGGCATTTGAGGGTTGCAAGTTGAACATCCTTGCACTGTGGCATCAAAGGAATCATAAATCCCCAACCATCTGTTTGTCATCCTCTGCAAACGAGGAAACAACCGGCTAACAAACTGACAGTAAACACAAAACCCGGCCTTACTGGAGGTCCGCACTGCACAAAGTGACATTTTATTTATATTATATATGGTCATGAAAGTATCACTAAAACAACCAAATGAATGGTGGCCTTAAAACTATTGCACAGTATTGTAAACTGCAAACATCCCCAGTTGAAGGGTGATTTGCTGCTTGTGAACACGCTGTCAAACAGTGCCGTATTTAACCCTCACCGTCTTTCACGTAGCAGAACTGCACATCCTTTCTGGCTCGTGTGCATCAACGTGGACGGCGGGAAAGGAGCTGGAATTTTTTTTTCTTTCTGCAGACTAAGTCGAATGTGGGAATGACGGAGAGAAGGCGGGGGCGCTCGCTGGAGAAGGAGGAGGTTTGCCGCTAAGCAGCTGTCACCACACTGCTGTGAATAATCGCTCGTAGATTGTGTTTCACTGGCTGACTTTCCGGGCCCACAAAAGTGCTGCTTGCTAAATTTGTGTTTTTTGTCAAAGCCACAAGAGTGCAGATGGACAATTGTATAACGCTTAATAAGCTCCATTATAAATCAATCAATCAATCAATGTTTATTTATATCGCCCCAAATCACAAATGTCTCAAAGGACTGCACGAATCATTACGACTACAACATCCTCGGAAGAACCCACAAAAGGGCAAGGAAAACTCACACCCAGTGGGCAGGGAGAATTCATATCCAGTGGGACGCCAGTGAGAAACCTTGGAGAGGACCTCAGATGTGGGCAACCCCCCCACCCTCTAGGGGACCGAAAGCAATGGATGTCGAGCGGGTCTAACATGATACTGTGAAAGTTCAATCCATAGTGGCTCCAACACAGCCGCGAGAGTTCCGTTCAAAGCGGATCCAAGACAGCAGCGAGAGTCCCGTCCACAGGAGACCATCTCAAGCGGAGGCGGATCAGCAGCGTAGAGATGTCCCCAACCCATACAGGCGAGCGGTCCATCCTGCGTCTCGACTCTGGACAGCCAGTACTTCATCCATGGTCATCGGACCACAAGGGAGGGGGGGACATAGGAGAAAGAAAAGAAGCGGCAGATCAACTGGTCTAAAAAGGAGGTCTATTTAAAGGCTAGAGTATACAGATGAGTTTTAAGGTGAGACTTAAATGCTTCTGGTGATGATACGTCACTGTGACAAAAGCCAACACGATATCGTTGAACAGAAGATCTGATGTTTGTTTGGCGGTCATCACAAGTGGAGAAGCCAATCATCAATTCATGTTCATAATAATTGTGGCAGCATCTATAACTTTTAGTCCAAATGCTCCTGGATATTGTGCTGTAAGAGTCAGGCTTGCCACTGACAGTTTGTGTTTTAGTTTTTCCTCTGTGTGTGTTTAGTATTTCCTGTCCTTAGTTCCTGTCAGCACTCTTATTTTGGTTTGTCTCCCTGTGTGCTGTTTTCCCTCAGCTGCGACTGATTGGCACCTGGCCACACCTGGTGTCAATCAGCCCGCTCCTGTTTTTACCTGATTTGTTCCTCCAGTCAGTGCTGGATTATTGTCATGCCGATGTCGCTCCTCTCGCATCGTGTCGTATCTTGTCTTGTCTGTGCAGCGTTGCGGTAAGCTATGTTTGATTGCCTTTTGTTCCGTGCTTCCAAGTTTGTTTTTATATTACCTGTACGACTTCTGTTTCCGGGCTTCACGGTGGCAGAGGGGTTAGTGCGTCTGCCTCACAATACGAAGTTCCTGCAGTCCTGGGTTCAAATCCAGGCTCGGGATCTTTCTGTGTGGAGTTTGCATGTTCTCCCCCGTGACTGCGTGGGTTCCCTCCGGGTACTCCGGCTTCCTCCCACTTCCAAAGACATGCACCTGGGGATAGGTTGATTGGCAACACTAAATTGGCCCTAGTGTGTGAATGTGAGTGTGAATGTTGTCTGTCTGTCTGTGTTGGCCCTGTGATGAGGTGGCGACTTGTCCAGGGTGTACCCCGCCTTCCGCCCGATTGTAGCTGAGATAGGCGCCAGCACCCCCCGCGGCCCCGAAAGGGAATAAGCGGTAGAAAATGGATGGATGGATGGACTTCTGCTTCCTGCTCAATTCTTGCTAGCTTCCATGCCAAGTTCCTTTTTGTTTTCTAGCTCCCATGCTAGCTCTTTTTGTTTGATATCCGCCCACGTGTGCGCTTTTTGTTTGTACCCTTTTGTTCTAGTATTTTAAATTAAAACCATGTTTCCTTCTCTGCATCTTGGGGTTTGTCAACAACTAACTCTGACAGTAAGTGGATTTTACTTTTTAAAGCGTTTATTATTGTAGAAAAATAGTTGTTAAAATTAAGGATTTGGGGGATTCTTGATCGTTTATGAGGGCACCAATGTGTGTGTGCACGTTAGCAGAGGAGCGCAGGCAGGACAGTTGAGTGTGTGGTTGTGGTTGTTTTGGCTTGTTGATAAAGAGACAGGTAATTCATCGTCTCCTTGGTATGTTTGTTTGATAAACAGTTCTGTAACTCTGCTATATTGTGTTCAAAGAGTGCAAACTTTATCTAAAATTGAGAATGTTTGTCGTGGCTGTGTCCCATTATTCATTCTAGTGGAGAAACTTGCTTGCCTTGTTCAAAAACCAATTAAGTTCTTAAATCGAGGTTCTACTGTAATACAATTTATGTGTGTGTATATATATATATATATATGTATATATATATATATATATATATATATATATATATATATATATATATATATATATATATATATATATATATATATATATATTAGGGCTGGGCAACGATTAAAAATTTTAATCGAAGTTAATGGCACTATTTCTCCGATTAATCGCGATTAACTGCATTGTATACGCAAAGCCCAATAATGAATTCAAAAGTAGTGTGTAGTGCACCTTTATTGGAATATTCTCCCACATGAACAAAAGCGCCAAAACATTTGTTGTGCAAACACAATTTAAATCAGTCCTTGTTAAACAGTAGCAGTTAAATAGCATATTTTATGAAAATGTAAATACAAACATTTAAGCTTATTGCCACTGCCAGGGTATTTAAGTTATCCTGTTTGTTATGGAAAATAAATATAATCTACATACAAATCTCTGAGCCACAATCATAACATCTGAACAGGCAATTTCTGAGGTAACAGCAGAATTTTTTTTTTATCAAGGATTTTATGTTTAAAAAACCTATATTATAGGCAGTGGGCTGTTTTAGGGAATTTTTGATCAAATTATCCGTAGTAGCAATATTAATAATGTTGTGTTTATTCTGCGTAGTGCACTTAAAATAATTATGACCATATCTAGGAATTGATATGATGGGAATTTTCCGATTGTTTGCTTGGTGCTTTGATAAACTGAACGCATATACATGGTACTATATTGTGATGTTATGAGCCAGGGAAAAAAAGAACTACCCTACCCAGCATGCAACAGGAGTGACGAGCATGCGCGGTAGCCCGGTATAGGTTGTGTCGCCATGACGGCATCTTGTATGTTGTGATATGCACGCTCTGAAAGTAAACGTTAAGAACTCAGCCAACACTCCTGGTCTGCATTATTCATAAATAGACGGACAACACATATACTCCGCTGCTTCACAGGCCGCTGGATGTAGCCGGCAAAGTATTCCCATGCTAGCTAGCCGGTCTAGCAAGCACGCGTCATTCAGTCCAAAACGGCCCGATCTAGCCACATCCAGAATTGTCTGGCGGTCGTAAGTGATCCCGGAGTGACCACGCTGTAAGCCAGCCATGAAATTTGCAGAATTGTCCGGTATTTTTGCTAAATGTTCCATCTTTACCAAGAGCCCTTCGACAACGAAGCCCATTCAGGCGACGCCATCTTGTTAAGAAAAGGCGTTAACAAAATAAAAGCATGTAAACAACATACGCAAATGTGCGATAAAATAATTGTCGGCGTTAATAGATTGATGAGTTAACGCGTAATTAACGCATTAATTTGCCCACCCCTAATATATATATGTATATATATATATATATGTATATATATATATATATATATATATATACAGAGGTGGGTAGTAACGCGCTACATTTACTGCGTTACATCTACTTGAGTAACTTTTGGGATAAATTGTACTTCTAAGAGTAGTTTTTATGCAACATACTTTTACTTTTACTTGAGTATATTTATAGAAAAGAAACGCTACTTTTACTCCGCTCCATTTATCTGCAATCGGGTCGCTACTCGCTACATTTTTTTAATCGATCTGTTAATGCACGCTTTGTTTGTTTTGTTTTTGTCAGACACGCATTCAAAGTAGAATCTACGCATGCCCGCGTTTCACCAATCACGTGTAGTCACTGGTGACGTTGGACCAATCAAACAGAGCCAGGTGGTCACGTGACCGTCACACGTAGAACCCGATATGTTGAAAAACTTATTGGGGTGTTACCATTTAGTGGTCAACTGTACGGAATATGTACTGTACTGTGCAATCTACTAATACAATTTTCAATCGATCAACCAATCAATCAAAAGTGTAAAGGAAAAAAGACACTTTTTATTTCAACCGTACTTCCCGTCAAAAGCCTAAAGACTGATCGCACAGTTCCTATCTTCACAATAAAAGCGCCGCTCCATCGCGCCTGCGCTAACAAAATAAGAGTCTCCGAAAGCCAGAGCAAACAAACGAGCAAGCTACGGAGTTTGCCGCCAATGTATTTCTTGTAAAGTGTATAAAAACGAATATGGAAGCTGGACAAATAAGATGCCCAAAACCAACAACTTTCATGATGTATTAGACAGGAAGGAGGAACTTTTTTTCTCCTCCATTTGAAAACATGGACGTTATCGGCACTATACTGTCTGATTCCAATCAATGCAAGTCATCAGAATCAGGTAATACACCAACTTATATTCTTGTCTTCATGAAAGATAGGAATCTATATGTTAAACATGCATGTATATTCATTAAAACACCTTTAATATGTCAACAAAAACGGCAAAATAAATAAATATAAATTATATACTGTATATATAAAGGTATGTATGTATATATATATATGATATGTATATGTATATATGAGGTAGATCACCTCGACTTGGTCATTTATTAAGTAATTGATTAACGTTGAAAAACTTATTGGGGTGTTACCATTTAGTGGGCAATTGTAGGGAATATGTACTGTACTGTGCAATCTACTTTTACAAGTTTCAATCAATCAATCGATCAATCAATCAATCCCTACTGAGCCTATGGTGCTCAATTTGCCTTAATTTCTTCTTATTTTAATGTATTATTATTTAATATATAATATTGTTTTAGTTGCTTAAGAGATATTCCCGGCTCTGAATTTGCACATTGCTATTTTTATGTTTTTGTGCATTATTTGTTGCTGTAATCATTAAACAAACAGGTTACTCATCAGTTACTCAGTACTTGAGTAGTTTTTTCACAACATACTTTTTACTTTGACTCAAGTAAATATTTGGGTGACTACTCCTTACTTTTACTTGAGTAATAAATCTCTAAAGTAACAGTACTCTTACTTGAGTACAATTTCTGGCTACTCTACCCACCTCTGTATATATATACATATACATATAATATGCAGCAAATTGCTGTTAATTTGTATGGGGAATGACCTAATAAATACGCTTTTTGCATATTTATTAATTATACATTGATTACATTCATGGCTAGAGCAATAAAAAAAAAATGCTTTACGACCTTCTAAATACGGTTTTGAATATTTTGAGAGCCCTTTAGACATGAAATGACACCCACAGTATCACCTGTACATGCACATAGTAGATATATTGCATGAAAAGAAGACATATACGTACTGACTTTAGGAGCCATGGTCTCATCTAGTTGCCATATATTGTATATTCAGCCACTGTTATGTTTTAAATTTGTTTAATTTAGGCCAAAAACACCTGGACTATTCTTGAAAAAAATGCATCTGTAGCGATGTAGCAAGGGATGACTTGGCTGGAAGTCACTATCATTCATCCCTGTAGAACAGTGAACAGATTGGGACTCGTCAACAATGACAACTCCTTTCAAAATATTCGGGCGGAAGTAGGGAGTCTCAAGAGTTAGGAACGTATTACGTCAGGGGTGTCCAAAGTGCGGCCCAGGGACCATTTGAGGCCCACAGGTAATTTTTTAACAGGCCCGTGGCACATTTTAAAAATACGATTGAACATTTTTTATACGTAAAAAGTGATATAAAAGAGCAAACGGGTGAAATGTAACAAGAAAATGTTGCAATGTTTACTCTAATAACACAAAGCTGCCATGCAGGCTGTTTCTTTCTTTAAAAAATAATAATGAATCAAAATCAATGTCATTATGAATTATTGACTTATTCAAGGCTACAAATTACGTCACGTTAAATTTTCGACTTTGACATATTTTGGGGGGAAAATGTAGCATATTTTGTGTTTGCCATTTAAAAAACTGAGCTGTTTTTTTAAAGAGGGCCTAAAATGAACAAAAAAAAACCCATAAACAACAATAAAACTTATAATTGACGGATAGATCTGAAGTTGATCTCGTGATTATTGTGTTAAAAGTAGGGGTGGGCAAATTAAGGCGTTAATTACGCGTTAACTCATCAATCTATTAACGCCGACAATTATTTTGTCGCACATTTGCGTATGTTGTTTACATGCTTTTATTTTGTTAACGCCTTTTCTTAACAAGATGGCATCTCCCGGATGTACTTCGGCGTTGAGGGGCTCTTGGTAAAGATGGAACATTTGGCAAAAATACCGGACAATTCTGCAAATTTCATGGCTGGCTTACAGCGTGGTCACTCCGGGATCACTTACGACCGCCAGACAATTCTGAATGTGGATAGATCGGGCCGTTTTGGACTGAATGACGCGTGCTTGCCAGACCGGCTAGCTAGCATGGGAATACTTTGCCGGCTACATCCAGCGGCCTGTGAAGCAGCGGAGTATATGTGTTGTCCGTCTATTTATGAATAATGCAGACCAGGAGTGTTGGCTGAGTTCTTAACGTTTACTTTCAGAGCGTGCATATCACAACATACAAGATGCCGTCATGGCGACACAACCTATACCGGGCTACCGCGCATGCTCGTCACTCCTGTTGCATGCTGGGTAGGGTAGTTCTTTTTTTTCCCTGGCTCATAACATCACAATATAGTACCATGTATATGATGCGTTCAGTTTATCAAAGCACCAAGCAAACAATCGGAAAATTCCCATCATATCAATTCCTAGATATGGTCATAATTATTTTAATTGTTTTTAAGTGTCATGACTCAAAAATATAATGATGAATTCAAATCCATGGTGTTATTAGTTATTGACTTTTTTAAGGCCCCAATTATTATATAATCTCAAATATTTCACTTAAAAAAATATTGGGTGAACATTTTGCATATTTTGTGGGGTTTTTTCATCTCTACCAACCGGCATAGCTCGGTTGGTAGAGCGGCCGTGCCACCAACTTGAGGGTTGCAGGTTCGATTCCCGCTTCCACCATCCTAGTCACTGCCGTTGTGTCCTTGGGCAAGACACTTTACCCACCTGCTCCCAGTGCCACCCACTCTGGTTTAAATGTAACTTAGATATTGGGTTTCACTATGTGAAGCGCTTTGAGTCACTAGAGAAAAGGGCTATATAAATATAATTCACTTCATTTCACTTCAAAAAACGGGGTTTTCTTTGACAAAAAGAGCATACAACTTAAAAAAAGTCTGTGGGCTATAGAGCGTTTTCCGTTCAGGCTCCAGTACTCTGGAATGCCCTGCCGGTAACAGTTCGAGATGCTACCTCAGTAGAAGCATTTAAGTCTCACCTTAAAACTCCTCTGTATACTCTAGCCTTTAAATAGACCTCCTTCTTAGACCAGTTGATCTGCCGCTTCTTTTCTTTCTCCTATGTCCCCCCTCCCTTGTGGAGGGGGTCCGGTCCGATGACCATGGATGAAGTACTGGCTGTCCAGAGTCGAGACCCAGGATGGACCGCTCGTCGGGACCCAGGATGGACCGCTCGCCTGTATCGGTTGGGGACATCTCTACGCTGCTGATCCGCTTGAGATGGTTTCCTGTGGACGGGAATCTCGCTGCTGTCTTGGATCCGCTTGAACTGAACTCTCGCGGCTGTGTTGGAGCCACTATGGATTGAACTTTCACAGTATCATGTTAGACCCGCTCGACATCCATTGCTTTCGGTCCCCTAGAGAGGGGGGGTTGCCCACATCTGAGGTCCTCTCCAAGGTTTCTCATAGTCAGCATTGTCACTGGCGTCCCACTGGATGTGAATTCTCTCTGCCCACTGGGTGTGAGTTTTCTTTGCCCTTTTGTGGGTTCTCTCGAGGATGTTGTAGTCGTAATGATTTGTGCAGCCCTTTGAGACATTTGTGATTTGGGGCTATATAAATAAACATTGATTGATTGATGGAAATCTTTAAAATCATTATATTGACAGATGGACCTAATGTTGATCTGGAGATTTAAAACTTGAATAATAATAATAAAACAAAATCATACTGAATAATGACACATTTTTTATATTTTTTTTGACCAAAACCCTTTGGGGTCCCTGGCTGGGATCAAGCCTAAGTGGAGGTCCAAATGTATATTTTTTTATACATATATTGTTTTTTAAAATTAAAAATATCAAAATGGCCCCCACTTTCTTTGATTTTTCAGTGGAAAAAAGCTTGGACACCCCTGTATTACGGTATTACCAAAATGCTTTCACACAGAAGTCGTCCCGCCTCTGTTACAGCTCTGATACCACCTCTGATTCCGGATCACGACTCCAAGAAACTAAGAGAAGCTCTATTCAAAGTGTGTTTTACCCACTTAAAACTCTCGCATTCTGCGTTCCTTCGGAGTCTGGCAAACATCACCCGTTTGTTTTGACCTCCACGTTCTTCGCTTCATACGTTAGCAATTCTCCCCCCCCCCAAACCCTCTTTAATGGTCCAAAACAGCTTCAAAGAGAACCACATCCAATGACGGCCGTGGAAATGAGATCAATGGGTAAAATAGGGGCCAGACGGTGAGCAAAGCGAAAGGAGAGGGTCTATGACACAAGCGCCATGACTTCACCGTGGAAGCATTCCAGTCCCCGCCCCCGATCCCCTTGCACGGCTGGTGGCTGGAAACACTTTTAAAGGTTGTTCTATGTTGTTCCTAACCTTCCTGCGCTACTTTTGCCGAGGCTTCCTCCGTCCTTTTCTCTCCGGGGAGAGGATCAGCGTGAGGTCAGGCGGGATAGAGATGTGCTAAATAGATAGACGGGCTGGGGACATAATTCAACCAGCGCTGTTATCAGTGTCCACCATAGCACCTGTTTTTTAAAAGGGGTAAAAAAAAAATGAGAAAGTGCAGTGTTCCCTTTTAACCGCGACAGCATGAGGGACTTTGCATTTTATCAGCGGTAATGAATTACCGGAGGTGCGGAAGACAAATGGTGTTTTGCATGCTTGCATGATAAAGAAACGTGCGTGACGTCGGGAGATAGCGACTGATAGATTGCAATTCCGCTTTGGCAGTGCTGAAGCTCTCGGAATTTTCGATGCCGCGCCTCTGGAGACCCGAACAAAACCGCTGATAAATCCGCCGTGATCTATTAGAGGCCGCAAAGTTGTTTTTTTTGCATTTTGATAGCAGTGATCAGGTCAATTTGAGGTTTGGATTCTCCATTCTGTCACCGCTGAATCATGTCTTGTGACTGAGAAGAATTGGCCTGCACGCTAAGGCGGGATTTAAAATGACATGATTCTTGAAATTGGATATCCACAGGTCAGAATCAATTAAATGTGAAGTTCAATGCCAGGAACACTTCAGAAAACCCCTGTCAGTAGCTACAGTTGGTCGCTACATCTGTAAGTGCAAGTTAAAACTCTACTATGCAAAGCCAAAGCCGTTTATCAACAACACCCAGAAACGCTGCTGACTTCTCTGGGCCTGAGCTCATTTAAGATGGACTCAAAGACATGCACCTGGGGATAGGTTGATTGGCAACACTAAATTGGCCCTAGTGTGTGAATGTGAGTGTAAATGTTGTCTGTCCATCTGTGTTGGCCCTGCGATGAGGTGGCGACTTGTCCAGGGTGTACCCCGCCTTCCGCCCGATTGTAGCTGAGATAGGCGCCAGCGCCCCCCGCGACCCCAAAAGGGAATAAGCGGTAGAAAATGGATGGATGGATGGATGATGCAAAGTGAAAAAGATTTCTGTGGTCTGACGAGTTCACATTTCAAATTGTTTTTGCAAACTCTGGATGTTGCGTCTTCCAGAACAAAGAGGAAAAGAACCATTGGCGCAAAGTTCAAAAGCCCGCATCTGTGATGGTATGGGGGTGCATTAGTGCCCAAGGCATGGGTAACTTACACATCTGTGAAGGCACCATTAATGCTGAAAGGTACATACAGGTTTTGGAGCAACGTTATCGTAGACGCCCCTGCTTATTCCAGCAAGACAATGCCAAGCCACGTGTTACAACAGCGTGGCTTCGTAGTAAAAGAGTGCGGGTACTAGACTGCCCTGCCTGAAGTCCAGACCTGTCTCCCGTATAAAATGTGAGGTGCATTATGAAGCCTAAAATAGAGACCCCAGACTGTTGAACAACTTAAGCTGTACATGAAGCAAGAATGGGAAAGAATTCCACCAGAAAAGCTTCAAAAATGTGTCTCCTCAGTTCCCAAACGTTACTGAGTGTTGTTAAAAGGAAAGGCCATGTAACACACTGGTAAAAATGACAACTTTTTTGCAATGTGTTACTGCCATTAAATTCTAGGTTAATGATTATTTGCAAAACAAAATACAAGTTTTTTCAGTTCAAACACGAAATATATTGTCTTTGCAGTCTATTAAATTTAATATAAGTTGAAAAGGATTTACAAATCATTGTATTCGCTTTTTATTTACCATTTACACAATGTGACAACTTGACTAGTTTTGGGTTATGTAAGAGGATATGTATTTTGTCTTGAATGATCTTTTGAAATAGTCTTCTTAAAAAAAAAACTGATGTACTACTGTATTCGCAATGTGTCCTGAAATGAGTATTTGTCCTAACTATTCAAAAACTGTCCAGAAAAAGTTCCTTTATTGTGCACAGGCATGCGTGGTTTGTGTATTTCCCCAAAACTAAGAACAAAAAAAAAAAAACCCTAAGATTGCAAACCACCAGTTAGTCAGTCATCATCCAGCCATCCATTCCCTACCGCTTGTCCCCTTTTTAGGGTCGCGGTGTAGGTGTGTGTACTGGAGCCTATCTCAGCTGCATTCAGAGCGGAAGGCGGGGTACACCCTGGACAACACGGATAGACAGACAACATTCACACTCACATTCACACACTAGGGACCTCGGCAGGGAGTTTGCCCAACCAGTCTACATGTGCTTTGTGGACTTGGAGAAGGCATTGGACCGTGTACCCTGAAGTCCTGTGGGGAGTGCTCAGAGAGTATGGGGTATGGGACTGTCTGATTGTGGCGGTCCACTCCCTGTACGATCAGTGTCAGAGCTTGGTCCGCATTGTCGGCAGTAAGTCGGACACGTTTCCAGTGAGGGTTGGACTCTGCCAAGGCTGTCCTTTGTCACCCATTCTGTTCATAACTTTTATGGACAGAATTTCTAGGCGCAGTCAAGGCGTTGAGGGGATCCGGTTTGGTGGCTGCAGGATTAGGTCTCTGCTTTTTGCAGATGATGTGGTCCTGATGGCTTCATCTGACCGGGATCTTCAGCTCTCACTGGATCGGTTCGCAGCCGAGTGTGAAGCGACCGGAATGAGAATCAGCACCTCCAAGTCCGAGTCCATGGTTCTCGCCCGGAAAAGGGTGGAATGCCATCTCCGGGTTGGGGAGGAGACCCTGCCCCAAGTGGAGGAGTTCAAGTACCTAGTAGTCTTGTTCACAAGTGAGGGAAGAGTGGATGGTGAGATCGACAGGCGGATCGGTGCGGCGTCTTCAGTAATGCGGACGTTGTACCGATCCGTTGTGGTGAAGAAGGAGCTGAGCCGGAAGGCAAAGCTCTCAATTTACCGGTCGATCTACGTTCCCATCCTCACCTATGGTCATGAGCTTTGGGTCATGACCGAAAGGACAAGATCACGGGTTCTAGATGCCGAAATGAGTTTCCTTCGCCGGGTGGCGGGTCTCTCCCTTAGAGATAGGGTGAGAAGCTCTGTCATCAGGGAGGAACTCAAAGTAAAGCCGCTGCTCCTTCACATCGAGAGGAGCCAGATGAGGTGGTTCGGGCATCTGGTCAGGATGCCACCCGAACGCCTCCCTAGGGAGGTGTTTAGGGCACGTCCAACCAGTAGGAGGCCACGGGGAAGACCCAGGAAACGTTGGGAAGACTATGTCTCCCGGCTAGCCTGGGAACGCCTCGGAATCCCCCGGGAAGAGCTAGACGAAGTGGCTGGGGAGAGGGAAGTCTGGGTTTCCCTGCTTAGGCTGTTGCCCCCGCGACCCGACCTCGGATAAGCGGAAGAAGATGGATGGATGGATGGATGGCTCAAAAAGTTATGGGCCGAATTTGATTCAACTTTCAGGAAAATTCGGAAATGGTATAAAGAACAAGTGATTACATTTCGGGGGTGATCCGGATTACCGTCTGGTTTCAGGACTACTTTACTTTTGTGAGATAATACCTTTCTGCGCTCTCTGAGGGCTTTTGTAGTTGTTTTTGTGGAAAACACCTTGCAACTGTCAAGTGTCAAGAGGCCGAACTATAACGTTGTTTCCATATTGTTACTACTAGGTATTAATGGATATTTGTGTGGACCATTGTAGAACCGCGCTGCCCGCAAGACACAAAGTCCTGAACCCATGGGCAATGGGTGGTGCAAAAGTGGGGCGGTGTAGTGTCTGGGCAGCAACCACGGCCCTGTGATTTATGGACGCCTCTTTGAAGTGAGCTCATTCCAGCCCTAAGACCTGCCGGCTACATTTTTCTTTAAAGCTAGTGAAACATTTGAGCGGGGTGAAGAACCTGACCCCCACAGGTCGCCGACCTCTGCTGATTTTCACCTCAAACGGTCAGGTACAAAACATTCATGACCGTACCTGTCGAAGAATGTCCAGATACGGTTCGGTAGTTCGTGGTGTTCTCTGAAGTTCAAGAAAAAGGACACTCGGGTGGTTTTGTCTTTAGCCAGATATATCAGTGGAACTTTGGTGGGCGTTGTTGGAATCTTTCCACAGAGTACCGAGGACAACATCTAGCATGTTGGTGTAGTGTCTGAAAATAATAGGGATGAAGTATTTGCAATCATTTTGTCAGGTTCAAACACTGATGACGTCTATTTAACAAGACAAGAAGCAAGGAATTAAACTGAGACGGAATTAAACTTGGCTCAATGAGGAAAAAACGCGTACCCCTCTACCCTTGTACAGTCTTCCACGCTCTGACGACAGATTGTACGCCTCCTCTTTTATTTGGATTTTCCCTGATTACATGGCAACAGCTGTTTCTAAGGGAGGGGGGGGGGTCGTAAACAGCCATCGCCCTTATCACAAAACACTTCAAAGAAAAAGTCGTAAAACAGTTCAATGAAAAGGTCCCTGGAACTTGCTTCCTCTCCACTTTGTAGAGCTCGGGTAAAGACAAAATCTTTCTGTAGAATACATCAAAGAAACCAACGCCTTAATGTTGCTCCCCATCCTACACACCTTTGTCTTAGTAGGATCAAAGACAGCTTTTGTCCTCTCGCCGGGAACTCATTGAAACGCAACGTTTTGTGACAACTTAGATACAATTCTTCTGACACTTTTCTCTGCATTTTTCTTCATTTTTCACAGAACATCGACATTGAGCCATCATGCCTGTTAATGACTTTAGTGTTTTTGCTCTGTCTTCCAACTTGTTCCAGGTTGGCAAATTGGAGGCTCGCCTGCCCCTGATTGCTAATCAGGAGGATTTTTTTCCTGCCAGTGTCGCTATTCATTGCTCCTTCTTGCATTTTTGTCTTGGCTACCTTATCTTGGCTAACGTTGCTTTGCTTTGGTTTTCCGTATGGTTTTTAATAAACCATGCTTCCTCATCTTGGAACCTAATAAAAGGACATTCCACTTGCACGTCATCTGCCTATCCTCTGCATCTTGAGTTCACACCAACAGCAATCATGATGACAAAATTCAAAAAAATAAAGTATAGGTACCAGGGTTGTAGGGTATAAGGGTACTAGTATAGTATCGTGGTACTAATGAATCATATTCGATACTATACTCTGTTTAAAAAGTACCGGTTCCCAATGGCGCTCCATCACATCATCACATTGCTGGTTTTACGAGCAGAGGGGCATGTTCGGCAGCGCACACACACAGAGTACTTAAAAGCAGACACAGTGTGTGGACAGAAAAGGTAGAATGGAGGCATTTTGGTGTGAAAACTAAAACTAAAGGTGAAGTTCTAACACTGAAACGCCCTCCGGAAGAGGTGCTTTAAGACATGGCTAGCTAGCTAGCGGCGAACGTCCATCCACATTAGTCTTTTAGCTTCTTCTAAATCACTAATCCTCGCCTCCATGGCAATGAATAAAGTACGTTTCTTACATGTAACATTATCACTGCAGGATGAGGCATAGCTAAACATGCTTCACTACACACCGTAGGAAGATACAATAGCTCACGATGTAAACAAACGCCATGGGTGGATCTACACCTGACATCCACTGTAATGATACCAAGTACAAGAGCGTATCTAGTCGTTACTATTATGATACTATTTAAAATAAATTCATTTTATATTCATAAACTCAGGAAATACGTCCCTGGACAAATGAGAACTTAAATTATGACTGAAGTATGATCCTTGGTATCGGATCAATACCTAAATATGGGGTATCATCCAAAACTAATGTCAAGTATCAAAGAAGAGAAGAATATGTGATTATTACATTTTAACAGAAGTGTAGATAGAACATGTTAAAACAGAAAATAAGCAGATAGTAACAGTCGATTAATAATATTTTTTTACAGTTTGTCTTTTATATTGTTGAAAAAATAATAGGTGTATAAATGACACAATATGTTACTGCATACTAATTAGGAGCCTTTGTTTGTTTACTTACTACTAAAAGACAAGTTGTCTAGTATGTTCAACATTTTATTTTAGGACTAAATTGCAATTATAAACATATGTTTAATGCACCCTAAGATTTTTTTTGTTAAAATAAAGCCAATAATGCCATTTTTTTTTTAGGTCCCTTTATTTAGAAAAATATCGAACTACAAAATATTGGTATCGGGACAACCCTAATAGGTACTGTTGCTAGTTTTTTCTATCTACTCTCCTCTCCATATGTTTTCTTTGCGGTTTATGTTTTTTCTCTTTAGCAAAAGTAAAGATCTACCAGGTACTATTTGTAGCACCGGGGTTCCAAGAATGCCGACTTGATACAATACGAGTAACGAGAAACACCGCCAGTTTTCCAGCTCTGGGTTAATACTCGTCCCAGAACTGTATCTACTGGATTGATTCATGTGGACCCCGACTTAAAGAAGTTGAAAAACTTATTGGGGTGTTACCATTTAGTGGTCAATTGTAGGGAATATGTACTGTACTGTGCAATCTACTAGTACAAGTTTTAATCAGTCAATACATCAAAGTAAATACCTGAGACCCGTTCCTATTAATGTGTTCAGTGTTTTGTGGTTTGGTTTTTTTTGCATTTTGCTCCTCTTTTGAAGGGGAAAACCGACAACTCATGATGAGTTGGTATGGCATCAAATTGTCTTTATAATTGGATAAACCGGTAAAAACCTGCTGAGTGGCCCTGTGGTTAGAGTGTCCGCCCTGAGATCGGCTAGGTCGTGAGTTCAAACCCCGGCCAAGTCATACCAAAGACTATAAAAATTGGACCCATTACCTCCCATGAATTGATTACCGTGGACCCCGACTTAAAGAAGTTGGAAAACATATTGGGGTGTTACCATTTAGTGGTCAATTGTACGGAATATGTACTGAACTGTGCAATCTACTAATACAAGTATCAATCCAATTAAATACATCAATGCTTGGCACTCAGCATAAAGGGTTGAAATTGGGTGGTTAAATCACCAAAAATGAATCCCGGGCGCGGCCACCGCTGTTGCTCACTGCTCCCCTCACCTGCCAGGGGGTGAACAAGGGGATGGGTCAAATGCAGACGGCAAATTTCAACACACCTAGTGTGTGTGAGACAATCATTGGTACTTTAACCTGAACTTAAATATTACAGCTTGTGCAGCTTCACACACACACAAGCGGTGTGTGTGTGTGTGTGTGTGTGTGTTCTGGCAATGCTGACTTAACGGGGACATCGCTCTGTTTACACGTTTAGGGGACCTCTGAAGTGCTGAGGATCATGTCATATTTTATTTGAACTTTTT
>NC_084621.1:12740761-12773261 GCF_033978795.1 Nerophis ophidion
CAAAGTACCAAAAAACTGAAAACAAGCCAAAGGAAAAAAGTACCGGATGCTAAACTAACACTTAGCATAATCTATGGACGAGTAAAACTTACTAATTGTGGCATGAACAAACAAGACTTGCGTAGCAAGGGATGAAGCAAACAACTAGAGACAAGGCAAAACTCATGTAACAGGTGCCTGTAGGAAAATAATGACGCCAGGCTGACTGACTGGCAAAGGCAGGCTCAAAAAATGCCTCTGATTAGTGTTCGGGTAGCAGGTGAGCGACCCAACACTAATCAGAGACAGGTGAACATAGTGAGCAACCATTGCAACCAAAACAGGTGCACAAACAGGAACTAAATGAGTCCAAAACTAACAGAAAGCACAAAAACTTGATCCGGACCACGGCTCATGACACGTAACAGGTGCCTGTAGCCAATCGATGACGCCGGACTGAGCGTGGCGAGCAAGGTCTGATTAGTGGCGAGCAAAATAAACCCAGGAGTGCACAAAACAGGAACTGAGGGAATCCCAAACTAACAGTACAACAACCAAAACATGATCCGGACCACGGGTCAAGACACTTTAGCACTATAGCACTTCTCCATCTGCATTATGCACTTTAAGTACTTTGTTCTGGATCTGTCCTTGAGCTGAGGTCATGCAGCAATCTGCAGTTTTAGAAGGGTCTCCATTTTATTTTATTTGTCTTATTATATCCCAGTGTTTGTATTTTATTGGACTGTTTATGTCTGATGTTGATGCTGTCTGTTTTACATTTTTATGGACCTTGTTGTATTTATACCATTAACCTGCAGATGGAAATGACCCTTTGGCTACAATCCGACACGTTTACATTTTATTTGTTCTTTAATGTGCATTGTTCCATGTAGTGTTGTACGGTATACCGGTACTAGTATAGTAGCTTTCTACTATTGAATCAAAAACGGTACCATACTCTCTAAAACAGGGGTGCCCACATTTTTTCTGCAGGCGAGCTACTTTTCAATTGACCAACTCGAGGGGATCTACCTCATTTTTATATATCATTTATATTTATTTATTTATGAAAGAGACATTTTTGTAAACAAGTTAAATGTGTTTAATGATAATACAAGCATGTGTAACACATATAGATGTCTTTCTTTCACAAAGACAAGAATATAAGTTGGTGTATTACCTGATTCTGATGACTTTCATTGATTGGAATCAGACAGTAATGATGATAACGCCCACATTTTCAAATGGAGGAGAAAAAAAGTTGTCCTTTCTGTACAATACCACATGAAAGTGGTTGGTTTTTGGCATCTAATTCATCCAGCTTCCATACACTTTACAAGAAAAACATTGGCGGCAAATTCCGTAGCTTGCTTGATTGACATTCACGGCACCCGAGGGTCTTGTGAGATGACGCTGGCTGCTGCCAGTTCATTATTATGAAAAAATGACAGAGAGGAAGGCGAGAAACACTTTTTATTTCAACAGACTTTCGCGCCGTCCCTTCCGTCAAAACTCTAAAGGCCGACTGCACATTTCCTATCTTCACAATAAAAGCCCTGCTTCATGCTGCCTGCGCTAACAAAATAAGAGTCTCGGAAAGCTGGCGTGCACAAGTGATGTGCACGCCAGCTTTCTGAGGGATCGCTTGTGCACGCCAGTTTTCCGAGACTCTGTATTTAGTTAGCGCAGGCAGCATGAAGCAGGGCTTTTATTGTGAAGATAGGAAATGTGCAGTCGGCCTTTAGAGTTTTGACGGAAGGTACGGCGCGAGAGTCTGTTGAAATAAAAAGTGTTTCTCGCCTTCCTCTCGGTCATATTTTCATAATAATGATCTTGCAGCAGCCAGCGTCATCTCACAAGACCCTCCGGTACCGTGAATGTCATTTAAGTGACGTCTTGGTGAAGATTGATGATCACTAATTTTTAGGTCTATTTTTTTTAAAAGCCTGGCTGGAGATCGACTGACACACCCCCCGCAGTCGACTGGTAGCTCGCGATCGACGTAATGGGCACCCTTGCTCTAAAAGTACCGATTCGTCATATTTTTGATGGTTTGTCGTCGTTACGTGGAGACATTGCTGGTTTTATGAGCAGAGCGGCATGTTCGGCAGCGCGCACAAACATAGTACTTACAAGCAGACACAGTGTGTAGACAGAATAGGGAGAAGGGACGCATTTTGCCGTAAAAAAGTAGAGATAAAGGTGAAGTTTTAACAATGAAACGCCCTCAGGAAGAGGCGCTTTAAGACATGGTTAGTTAGATAGCGGCCGCCGTTTGTCGTTGTGGAGGTTGCCCACCTATGGGTTCCTAAGACCACCAAATATTGCCACGAGAGCCCAGATCAGGGTCACAACACTGTTTTATTTTCATTAAATTCGTGCAGGCGTTTTGCTTCCCGGCAAAATGTTTTCTCTGCGTCCGTCTTTCCCACAAAGTGTCTCAATCCGGCTGCTGCTAATAAAGGCGACAGTTGAAGCATTTAAGTCTCACCTTAAAACTCATTTGTATACTCTAGCCTTTAAATAGACCTCCTTTTTAGACCAGTTGATCTGCCGCTTCTTTTCTTTTTCTCCTGTCCCCCCCTCCCTTGTGGAGGGGGTCCGGTCCGATGACCATGGATGAAGTACTGGCTGTCCAAAGTCGGGACCCAGGATGGACCACTCGTCGGGACCCAGGATGGACCGCTCGCCTGTGTATCGGTTGGGGACATCTCTACGCTGCTGATCCGACTCAGCTTGGGATGGTTTCCTGTGGACGGGACTCTCGCTGCTGTCTTGGATCCGCTTTGAACTGAACTCTCGCGGCTGTGTTGGAGCCACTATGGATTGAACTTTCACAGTATCATGTTAAACCCGCTCGACATCCATTGCTTTCGGTCCCCTAGAGGGGGGAGGGGAGGTTGCCCTCATTTGAGGTCCTCTCCAAGGTTTCTCATAGTCATCATTGTCACTGGCGTCCCACTGGGTGTGAGTTCTCCTGTGGGTTCTTCCGAGGATGTCATAGTCATAGTGGTTTGTGCAGTCCTTTGAGACATTTGTGATTTAAGGCTATATAAATAAACATTGATTGATTGATAACAAGGCCCACCTGGGCCATTTAGGCACCTGTCGCTACTTTGGCATTAATAAACAAAACTTACTTGCGATGACGTGAACAGGGCAGCATGGACCATGCATGAAACCCAGGATGGACCGCTCGCCTGTGTATCGGTTGGGGACATCTCTACGATGCTGATCCGACTCAGCTTGGGATGGTTTCCTGTGGACGGGACTCTCGCTGCTGTCTTGGATCCGCTTTGAACTGAACTCTCGCGGCTGTGTTGGAGCCACTATGGATTGAACTTTCACAGTATCATGTTAAACCCGCTCGACATCCATTGCTTTCGGTCCCCTACGGGGGGGGAGGGGGGGTTGCCCTCATTTGAGGTCCTCTCCAAGGTTTCTCATAGTCATCATTGTCACTGGCGTCCCACTGGGTGTGAGTTCTCCTGTGGGTTCTTCCGAGGATGTCATAGTCATAGTGGTTTGTACAGTCCTTTGAGACATTTGTGATTTAAGGCTATATAAATAAACATTGATTGATTGATAACAAGGCCCACCTGGGCCATTTAGGCACCTGTCGCTACTTTGGCATTAATAAACAAAACTTACTTGAACAGGGCAGCATGGACTATGCATGAAACCGTAAACATGACATGAAGCAGAGTGAGTTTTGTTTATTAATGTCACAGTTAGTGTCTTTTGTTTATTCCTTTTATTAGTGTTCAAGTAAAGATTTCATTACCTTCACACCAATGTCCAGTCCAAGTTCACTTGCATCTGGGGGGGAACAACCACCCCATAGTCCACGTCTTGACATTGTGACGAGAAAGGAACATGGGTCTTTTGCCTGGATACATGGGTGTAGAAGGTGATGTCACCAGGCTGACTACTTGGCAACTGTGGCTTAAATAATACTGTGGTGATTGAAACCAGGTACGTGACATGGGGACAGGTGAAAACGAATGGGTTGGCATGGACACAAAGCAAACAAGGAAGTGCAAAAACAGGAAGCAATGGAGTCTTAAACAAAACAGAACATAAGTAAACAAAACATGATCACCTATGGGGGGCAGTTGTATTGAACATCTATTGACGAGCCTGCTGGTGTGTTCTTGTGTCAAAGTTAACTCGGAGGTAATGTGGTTCATGTTTCTGTAGCAAACCTGCCACAGGTGGTTGAGGACCACTGCTGCCAAGGTCCCCCAAATGGCATTTTAGGCAGAGAAAATGAGCCGTCCTACGCAGGCATTAAACCCCCGGGGTCGGCTGCCATGGCTGCAAGTCTGGAGGAGTTAAAAATAATCGCAAGCAGTAGCGTAAACGCCACATCCTGGTGTGTGGCACCCCGTTAGACGGCTGGTGGAACCTTGGCCCCGCCCTCGCGTGCGCTGACCTCATTGTGCCGACTCAGCAGCAGTCGAGCCGCCACCTGCGGAATGAGAAGAATGCCTGGCGGCTGACAGTTGGCCTTGACGTCGACGCCGTACGTGACGGTGTTGTCGCATATCTCAGAAGAAAACAACACATTTCCTAGTAAGAAATCCATCCATCCATTTCCTACCGCTTATTCCCTTTTGGGGTTGCGGGGGGCGCTGGCGCCTATCTCAGCTACTGGAAATAAAATGATTTGCCATCATAAAACCTGTAGGAACTGCTCGTGCAATATGTTATGTAATATTTCAACATCCACAACGGTCATGCTATTGTAAAAAAAATAATTTACACGCAGTTTGGAGTAAACTATAAAAACGTTAAAACACCCTTTGATTTTTTTCACTATTTTTAATCGTCATGTAATTGTAAAACCAAACCAAGTTACGTATTTTTCAGACTGTAAGGCGCACTTAAATTCCTTCTAAAGACCTTCTAAACTTGGCAACGAAACAAAGTAAAGCTCTTACAGTATCAAAGCATGGTTTTAGTTAGGGTTACTGTAGGGTTGGGGTTAGAGTTAGACTAAGTCTAAGTCAGTCTACATCTAAGTCAGTGTAAGTCTAGGACTAAGTCTATGTCTAATTGCGCACACAGTCTTAGTAGATCACCTGCAAGATTAGACCCCAAGTCTTTTTTGAATGTTTTCTTTGAACCAGAGTACTGAACTGAGCGCAGACTAAGTTTATTGCGTCGTGACTTATGGCAAAATATTTTAAAGTCCTTTGAAAACCAGGCAGCAAAACAAAGTAAAGCTCTTACAGTATCAAAGCATGGTTTTAGTTAGGTTTAGGGTTGGGGTTAGAGTTAGACTAAGTCTAAGTCAGTCTACGTCTAAGTCAGTCTACGTCTGTCAGTCTAAGACTAAGTCTATGTCTAATTGCCCACACAGTCTTAGTAGGTCACCTGCAAGATTAGACCCCAAGTCTTTTTTGAATGTTTTCTTTGAACCAGAGTACTGAACTGAGCGCAGACTAAGTTTATTGCTTCGTGACTTATGGTAAAATATTTTAAAGACCTTTGAAAACCAGGCAACAAAATAAAGTAAAGCTCTTATAGTATCAAAGCATGGTTTTAGTTAGGTTTAGGGTTGGTTAGGGTTAGGTTTGGGGTTAGAGTTAGACTAAGTCTAAGTCAGTCTATATCTAAGTCAGTCTAAGTCTAGGACTAAGTCCATGTCTAATTGCGCACACAGTCTTAGTAGATCACCTGCAAGATTAGACCCCAAGTCTTTTTTGAATGTTTTCTTTGAACCAGAGTACTGAATTGAGCGCAGCCTAAGTTTATTGCTTCGTGACTTATGGTAAAATATTTTAAAGTCCTTTGAAAACCAGGCAGCAAAACAAAGTAAAGCTCTTACAGTATCAAAGCATGGTTTTAGTTAGGGTTAGGGTTGAGGTTGGGGTTAGAGTTAGACTAAGTCTAAGTCAGTCTACGTCTGTCAGTCTAAGACTAAGTCTATGTCTAATTGCGCACACAGTCTTAGTAGATCACCTGCAAGATTAGACCCCAAGTCTTTTTTGAATGTTTTCTTTGAACCAGAGTACTGAACTGAGCGCAGACTAAGTTTATTGCGTTGTGACTTATGATCAAATATTTTAAAGTCCTTTGAAAACCAGGCAACAAAACAAAGTGAAGCTCTTACAGTATCAAAGCATGGTTTTAGTTAGGGTTACTGTAGGGTTGGGGTTAGAGTTAGACTAAGTCTAAGTCAGTCAAAGTCTAGGACTAAGTCTATGTCTAATTGCGCACACAGTCTTAGTAGATCACCTGCAAGATTAGACCCCAAGTCTTTTTTGAATGTTTTCTTTAAACCAGAGTACTGAACTGAGCGCAGCCTAAGTTTATTGCGTCGTGACTTATTATCAAATATTTTAAAGTCCTTTGAAAACCAGGCAGCAAAACAAAGTAAAGCTCTTATAGTATCAAAGCATGGTTTTAGTTAGGGTTAGGGTTGAGGTTGGGGTTAGAGTTAGACTAAGTCTAAGTCAGTCTACATCTGTCAGTCTAAGACTAAGTCTATGTCTAATTGCGCACACAGTCTTAGTAGATCACCCGCAAGATTAGACCCCAAGTCTTTTTTGAATGTTTTCTTTGAACCAGAGTACTGAACTGAGCGCAGCCTAAGTTTATTGCTCCGTGACTTATGGTAAAATATTTTAAAGACCTTTGAAAACCAGGCAGCAAAACAAAGTAAAGCTCTTACAGTATCAAAGCATGGTTTTAGTTAGGGTTACTGTAGGGTTGGGGTTAGAGTTAGACTAAGTCTAAGTCAGTCTACATCTAAGTCAGTCTAAGTCTAGGACTAAGTCTATGTCTAATTGCGCACACAGTCTTAGTAGATCACCTGCAAGATTAGACCCCAAGTCTTTTTTGAATGTTTTCTTTAAACCAGAGTATTGAACTAACCGCGGACTAAGTTTATTGCTTCGTGACTTATGGTAAAATATTTTTAAGACCTTTGAAAACCAGGCAGCAAAACAAAGTAAAGCTCTTACAGTATCAAAGCATGGTTTTAGTTAGGGTTAGGGTTGAGGTTGGGGTTAGAGTTAGACTATGTCTAAGTCAGTCTACGTCTAAGTCAGTCTAAGACTAAGTCTATGTCTAATTGCGCACACAGTCTTAGTAGATCACCTGCAAGATTAGACCCCAAGTCTTTTTTGAATGTTTTCTTTAAACCAGAGTACTGAACCGAGCGCAGACTAAGTTTATTGCTTCGTGACTTATGGTAAAATATTTTAAAGACCTTTGAAAACCAGGCAGCAAAACAAAGCAAAGCTCTTACAGTATCAAAGCATGGTTTTAGTTAGGTTTAGGGTTGGGGTTGGTTAGGGTTGGGGTTAGAGTTAGACTAAGTCTAAGTCAGTCTACGTCTAAGTCCGTCTAAGACTAAGTCTACGTCTAATTGCGCACACAGTCTTAGTAGATCACCTGCAAGATTAGACCCCAAGTCTTTTTTGAATGTTTTCTTTGAACCAGAGCACTGAACTGAGCGCAGACTAAGTTTATTGCG
Organism: Nerophis ophidion; assembly: GCF_033978795.1. Taxonomy (NCBI): domain Eukaryota; kingdom Metazoa; phylum Chordata; class Actinopteri; order Syngnathiformes; family Syngnathidae; genus Nerophis; species Nerophis ophidion. The sequence goes on from NC_084621.1 coordinate 12,748,230, forward strand.
TCGTGACTTATGGTAAAATATTTTAAAGTCCTTTGAAAACCAGGCAACAAAACAAAGTAAAAGCTCTTACAGTATCAAAGCATGGTTTTAGTTAGGTGTAGGGTTGAGGTTGGGGTTAGAGTTAGACTAAGTCTAAGTCAGTCTACGTCTGTCAGTCTAAGACTAAGTCTATGTCTAATTGCGCACACAGTCTTAGTAGATCACCTGCAAGATTAGACCCCAAGTCTCTTTTGAATGTTTTCTTTGAACCAGAGTACTGAACTGAGCGCAGCCTAAGTTTATTGCTTCGTGACTTATGGTAAAATATTTTAAAGACCTTTGAAAACCAGGCAGCAAAATAAAGCAAAGCTCTTACAGTATCAAAGCATGGTTTTAGTTAGGGTTACTGTAGGGTTGGGGTTAGAGTTGGACTAAGTCTAAGTCAGTCTACATCTAAGTCGGTCTACGTCTAGGACTAAGTCTATGTCTAATTGCGCACACAGTCTTAGTAGATCACCTGCAAGATTAGACCCCAAGTCTTTTTTGAATGTTTTCTTTGAACCAGAGTACTGAACTAAGCGCAGCCTAAGTTTATTGCATCGTGACTTATGGTAAAATATTTTAAAGACCTTTGAATACCAGGCAGCAAAACAAAGTACAGCTCTTACAGTATCAAAGCATGGTTTTAGTTAGGTTTAGGGTTGGGGTTGGAGTTAGACTAAGTCTAAGTCAGTCTACGTCTAAGTCAGTCTAAGACTAAGTCTGTCTAATTGCGCACACAGTCTTAGTAGATCACCTGCAAGATTAGACCCCAAGTCTTTTTTGAATGTTTTCTTTAAACCAGAGTATTGAACTGAGCGCAGCCTAAGTTTATTGCGTCGTGACTTATGATCAAATATTTTAAAGACCTTTGAAAACCAGGCAGCAAAACAAAGTAAAGCTCTTACAGTATCAAAGCATGGTTTTAGTTAGGTTTAGGGTTGGGGTTGGTTAGGGTTGGGGTTAGAGTTAGACTAAGTCTAAGTCAGTCTACATCTAAATCAGTCTAAGTCCAGGACTAAGTCTAGGACTAAGTCTATGTCTAATTGCACACACAGTCTTAGTAGATCACCTGCAAGATTAGACCCCAAGTCTTTTTTGAATGTTTTCTTTAAACCAGAGTACTGAACTGAGCGCAGACTAAGTTTATTGCGTCGTGACTTATGGTAAAATATTTTAAAGACCTTTGAAAACCAGGCAACAAAATAAAGTAAAGCTCTTATAGTATCAAAGCATGGTTTTAGTTAGGTTTAGGGTTGGTTAGGGTTGGGTTTGGGGTTAGAGTTAGACTAAGTCTAAGTCAGTCTATATCTAAGTCAGTCTAAGTCTAGGACTAAGTCCATGTCTAATTGCGCACACAGTCTTAGTAGATCACCTGCAAGATTAGACCCCAAGTCTTTTTTGAATGTTTTCTTTGAACCAGAGTACTGAATTGAGCGCAGCCTAAGTTTATTGCTTCGTGACTTATGGTAAAATATTTTAAAGTCCTTTGAAAACCAGGCAGCAAAACAAAGTAAAGCTCTTACAGTATCAAAGCATGGTTTTAGTTAGGGTTAGGGTTGAGGTTGGGGTTAGAGTTAGACTAAGTCTAAGTCAGTCTACGTCTGTCAGTCTAAGACTAAGTCTATGTCTAATTGCGCACACAGTCTTAGTAGATCACCTGCAAGATTAGACCCCAAGTCTTTTTTGAATGTTTTCTTTGAACCAGAGTACTGAACTGAGCGCAGACTAAGTTTATTGCGTTGTGACTTATGATCAAATATTTTAAAGTCCTTTGAAAACCAGGCAACAAAACAAAGTGAAGCTCTTACAGTATCAAAGCATGGTTTTAGTTAGGGTTACTGTAGGGTTGGGGTTAGAGTTAGACTAAGTCTAAGTCAGTCAAAGTCTAGGACTAAGTCTATGTCTAATTGCGCACACAGTCTTAGTAGATCACCTGCAAGATTAGACCCCAAGTCTTTTTTGAATGTTTTCTTTGAACCAGAGTACTGAACTGTGCGCAGCCTAAGTTTATTGCTTCGTGACTTATGGTAAAATATTTTAAAGACCTTTGAAAACCAGGCAGCAAAACAAAGTAAAGCTCTTACAGTATCAACGCATGGTTTTAGTTAGGGTTACTGTAGGGTTGGGGTTAGAGTTAGACTAAGTCTAAGTCAGTCTACATCTAAGTCAGTGTAAGTCTACGTCTAAGTCTATGTCTAATTGCGCACACAGTCTTAGTAGATCACCTGCAAGATTAGACCCCAAGTCTTTTTTGAATGTTTTCTTTGAACCAGAGTACTGAACTGAGCGCAGCCTAAGTTTATTGCTTTGTGACTTATGGTAAAATATTTTAAAGACCTTTGAAAACCAGGCAGCAAAACAAAGTAAAAGCTCTTACAGTATTTTATATGTCAAGTTCTTGACCATAAGTGTGAGCAACCCTTCCCCGGCACAGCAGTTAGCAGTCTGTCACCAAACTTCCTGGTCCGCTATCTTGTCTTACCTCCTCTCCAGTCCTCTCACTGTCATCTAGACCTCTACCAGAAGTCGAAGGAGGGAAAATAAAAAGTCCGACCTTGCATTCTCCAGGCAGTGACTCTCCAAAACTGGAAGGCACACAGGAGTCCGCTGCATACTTCCTCCAATGCAAACCAGATGTGAGGCGCAAACTAACGCATGGCAGCCTTTTTTTTGTTGTTGTTTTTTTTCCAAATGTAGGCCAAAAATGTCGTATGTCGCTATCCGCACACAAGGGTTATAAAAATAAAACCCCTTCCACAGATCCCAAACTTCCTTCATGGTGTTTTAACAAGAACTGTAAGGTTTTAGACCCACTATAATGCCTTTGTGCTAACACCTCATCCAGGACATGGCGGACTCATGTTTCAGGTACAAAACCCAAAAGCAGTGAAGTTGTCACGTTGTGTAAATGGTAAATAAAAACAGAATACAACAAATCCTTTTCAACATATATTCAATTGAATAGACTTCAAAGACAAGATTTTTAACGTTCCAACTTTTTTTTGCAAATAATCATGAATTTTGAATTTAATGGCGGCAACACATTGCCTCTCTGAGCTGCTACCTTACCGTGGTAGAGGAGTTTGCGTGTCCCAATGATCCTAGGAGCTATGTTGTCTGGGGGTTTTCATGCCCCCTGGTAGGGTCTCCCAAGACAAACAGGTCCTAGGTGAGTGATCAGACAAAGAGCAGCTCAAAGACTTCTATGGAATTACAACGAAATGAACCCAGATTTCCCTCGCCCGGACGTGGGTCACCGGGGCCCCGCTCTGGAGCCAGGCCCGGAGTTGGGGCACGATGGCGAGCGCCTGGTGGTCGGGCCTGTTCCCATGGGGCCCGGCCGGGCACAGCCCGAAGAGGCAACGTGGGTCATCCCTCCAATGGGCTCACCACTCATAGGAGGGGCCATAGAGGTCGGGTGCATTTTGAGCTGGGCGGCAGCCGAAGGCAGGGCACTTGGCGGTCCGATCCTCGGCTACAGAAGCTAGCTCTTGGGACGTGGAACGTCACCTCACTGGGGGGGAAGGAGCCTGAGCTAGTGCGCGAGGTAGAGAAGTTCCGGCTGTATATAGTCGGACTCACCTCGACGCACAGCAAGGGCTCTGGAACCAGTTCTCTCGAGAGGGACTGGACCCTCTTCCACTCTGGCGTTGCCGGCAGTGAGAGGCGACGGGCTGGGGTGGCAATTCTGGTTGCCCCCCGGCTCAAAGCCTGTACGTTTGAGTTCAACCCAGTGGACGAGAGGGTAGCTTCCCTTCGCCTTCGGGTGGGGGGACGGGTCCTGACTGTTGTTTGTGCTTACGCACCAAACAGCAGTTCAAAATACCCACCCTTTTTGGGTACACTCAAGGGAGTACTGGAAAGTGCTCCTCCGGGTGATTCCCTTGTCCTACTGGGAGACTTCAACGCTCATGTTGGCAACGACAGTGAAACCTGGAGAGGCGTGATTGGGAAGAATGGTCGCCCGGATCTAAACCCGAGTGGTGTTTTGTTATTGGACTTTTGTGCTCGTCACAGTTTGTCGATAACAAACACCATGTTCAAACATAAGGGTGTCCATATGTGCACTTGGCACCAGGACACCCTAGGCCGCAGTTCCATGATCGACTTTGTAGTTGTGTCATCGGATTTGCGGCCTTATGTTTTGGACACTCGGGTGAAGAGAGGGGCGGAGCTTTCTACCGATCACCACCTGGTGGTGAGTTGGCTGCGATGGTGGGGGAGGATGCCGGACAGACCTGGCAGGCCCAAGCGCATTGTGAGGGTCTGCTGGGAACGTCTGGCAGAGTCTCCTGTCAGAGAGAGTTTCAATTCACACCTCCGGGAGAACTTTGAACATGTCACGAGGGAGGTGCGGGACATTGAGTCCGAGTGGACCATGTTCCGAACCTCTATTGTCGAGGCGGCTGATTGGAGCTGTGGCCGCAAGGTTGTTGGTGCCTGTCGTGGCGGTAATCCCAGAACCCGTTGGTGGACACCAGCAGTGAGGGATGCCGTCAAGCTGAAGAAGGAGTCCTATCGGGTTCTTTTGGCTCATAGGACTCCGGAGGCAGTGGACGGGTATCGACGGGCCAAGCGGTGTGCAGCTTTAGCGGTCGCGGAGGCAAAAACTCGGACATGGGAAGAGTTCGGGGAAGCCATGGAAAACGACTTCCGGACGGCTTCGAAGCGATTCTGGACCACCATACGGCGCCTCAGGAAGGGGAAGCAGTGCACTATCAACACCGTGTATGGTGCGGATGGTGTTCTGCTGACTTCGACTGCGGATGTTGTGGATCGGTGGAGGGAATACTTCGAAGACCTCCTCAATCCCACCAACACGTCTTTCTTTGAGGAAGCGGTGCCTGGGGAATCTGTAGTGGACTCTCCTATTTCTGGGGCTGAGGTCACTGAGGTAGTTAAAAAGCTCCTCGGCGGCAAGGCCCCGGGGGTGGATGAGATCCGCCCGGAGTTCCTTAAGGCTCTGGATGCTGTGGGGCTGTCTTGGTTGACAAGACTCTGCAGCATCGCGTGGACATCGGGGGCGGTACCTCTGGATTGGCAGACCGGGGTGGTGGTCCCTCTCTTTAAGAAGGGGGACCGGAGGGTGTGTTCCAACTATCGTGGGATCACACTCCTCAGCCTTCCCGGTAAGGTTTATTCAGGTGTACTGGAGAGGAGGCTTCGCCGGATAGTCGAACCTCGGATTCAGGAGGAACAGTGTGGTTTTCGTCCTGGTCGTGGAACTGTGGACCAGCTCTATACTCTCGGCAGGGTTCTTGAGGGTGCATGGGAGTTTGCCCAACCAGTCTACATGTGCTTTGTGGACTTGGAGAAGGCATTCGACCGTGTCCCTCGGGAAGTCCTGTGGGGAGTGCTCAGAGAGTATGGGGTATCGGAATGTCTTATTGTGGCAGTCCGCTCCCTGTATGATCAGTGTCAGAGCTTGGTCCGCATTGCTGGCAGTAAGTCGGACACGTTTCCAGTGAAGGTTGGACTCCGCCAAGGCTGTCCTTTGTCACCGATTCTGTTCATAACTTTTATGGACAGAATTTCTAGGCGCAGTCAAGGCGTTGAGGGGTTCCGGTTTGGTGGCCACGGGATTAGGTCTCTGCTTTTTGCAGATGATGTAGTCCTGATGGCTTCATCTGGCCGGGATCTTCAGTTCTCGCTGGATCGGTTCGCAGCCGAGTGTGAAGCGACCGGAATGAGAATCAGCACCTCCAAGTCCGAGTCCATGGTTCTCGCCCGGAAAAGGGTGGAGTGCCATCTCCGGGTTGGGGAGGAGACCCTGCCCCAAGTGGAGGAGTTCAAGTACCTAGGAGTCTTGTTCACGAGTGGGGGAAGAGTGGATCGTGAGATCGACAGGCGGATCGGTGCGGCGTCTTCAGTAATGCGGACGTTGTATCGATCCGTTGTGGTGAAGAAGGAGCTGAGCCGGAAGGCAAAGCTCTCAATTTACCGGTCGATCTACGTTCCCATCCTCACCTATGGTCATGAGCTTTGGGTCATGACCGAAAGGATAAGATCACGGGTACAAGCGGCCGAAATGAGTTTCCTCCGCCGGGTGGCGGGGCTCTCCCTTAGAGATAGGGTGAGAAGCTCTGCCATCCGGGAGGAGCTCAACGTAAAGCCGCTGCTCCTCCACATCGAGAGGAGCCAGATGAGGTGGTTCGGGCATCTGGTCAGGATGCCACCCGAACGCCTCCCTAGGGATGTGTTTAGGGCACGTCCAGCTGGTAGGAGGCCACGGGGAAGACCCAGGACACGTTGGAAAGACTATGTTTCCCGGCTGGCCTGGGAACGCCTCGGGATCCCCCGGGAAGAGCTAGACGAAGTGGCTGGAGATAGGGAAGTCTGGGCTTCCCTGCTTAGGCTGCTGCCCCCGCGACCCGACCTCAGATAAGCGGAAGATGATGGATGGATGGATGGCAACACATTGCAAAAAAAGTCGTCACAGTGGCGTTTTTACCAGCGTGTTACGTGGCCTTTCCTTTTAACAACACTCAGTTGGGAACTGAGGAGACACATTTTTGAAGCTTTTCAGGTAGATTTCTTTCCCATTCTTGCTTGATGTACAGCTTAAGTTGTTCAACAGTCTCCGTTGTCAATCAATCAATCAATCAATGTTTACTTATATAGCCCTGAATCACTAGTGTCTCAAAGGGCTGCACAAACCACTACGTCATCCTCGGTAGGCCCACATAAGGGCAAGGAAAACTCACACCCAGTGGGACGTCGGTGACAATGATGACTATGAGAACCTTGGAGAGGAGGAAAGCAATGGATGTCGAGCGGGTCCAACATGATACTGTGAAAGTTCAATCCACAATGGATCCAACACAGTCGCGAGAGTCCAGTCCAAAGCGGATCCAACACAGCAGCGAGAGTCCCGTTCACAGCGGAGCCAGCAGGAAACCATCCCAAGCGGAGGCGGATCAGCAGCGCAGAGATGTCCCCAGCCGATACACAGGCAAGCAGTACATGGCCACCGGATCGGACCGGACCCCCTCCACAAGGCAGAGTGGGACATAGGAGAAAAAGAAAAGAAACGGCAGATCAACTGGTCTAAAAAGGGAGTCTATTTAAAGGCTAGAGTATACAAATGAGTTTTAAGGTGAGACTTAAATGCTTCTACTGAGGTAGCATCTCGAACTGTTACCGAGAGGGCATTCCAGAGTACTGGAGCCCGTGGTATTTTATGCTTCATAATGTAACACAAATTTTCAATTCCAGACAGGTCTGGAGTCTAGAAAGGCCCGTCTAGTACCCGCACTCTTTTGCTACAAAGCCACGCTGTTGTAACACATGGCTTGGCATTGTCTTGCTGAAATAATCAGGGGGGTCCATGATAACATTGCTTGGATGACAACATATGTTGATCCAAAACCTGTATGGACCTTTCAGCATTAATGGTGCCGTCACAGATTTGTAAGTTACCCATGCCTTGGGCACTAATACACCCCCCATACCATCACACATGCTGGCTTTTACACTTTACGCCTATAACAGTCCGGATGGTTCTATTCCTCTTTGTTCCAGAGGACACGACGTCCACGGTTTTCCCCCAAAAATATTTGAAATGTGGACTTGTTAGACCACAGACCACTTTTTCACTTTGGGTCAGTCCATCTTAGTTGAGCTCGGGCCCAGTGAAGCCGGCGGCGTTTCTGGGTGTTGTTGATAAATGGTTTCGGCTTTGCATAGTAGAGTTTTAACTTGCACTTACAGATGTAGCAACCAACAGTAGTTACTGACAGTGGTTTTCTGAAGTGTTCTCGAGCCCATGTGGTGATATCCTTTACACACTGATGCAGGTATCAGCGATCACGGGCATTTCCGCTTACGTGCAGTGATTTCTCCAGATTCTTTGAACCTTTTGATGATATTACTGAGTGTAGATGGCGAAATCCCTAAATTCCTTGCAATAGCTGCTTGAGAAACGTTCTTAAACAATTTGCTCAGGCATTTGTTGACAAAGTGGTGACCCTCGCCCCGTCCTTGTTTGTGAATGACTGAGGATTTCACGGAAGCTTCTTTTACACCCAATCATGGCAACCCACCTGTTCCCAGTTAGCCTGCACACCTGCTGGATGTTCCAAATAAGTGTTTGATGAGCATTCCTCAACTTTCTCAGTCTTTTTGCCACTTGTGCCATTTTTTTTTAAAACATGTTGCAGGCATCAAATTCCAAATCTAAAAAATAACAAAGTTGACCAGTTAGAACGTTAAGTAGCTCGTCTTCTCTTTTTATTTACGATTTACGCAACGGGCCAACTTTACTGGTTTTGTACGACTGATTTAGTGCAGACCTTTGCTGTCCTTTTCAAACAGAAACTTGTTCTGTTAGCCTAATATTAGAGGACTTCATTAGAACAAACTACAGAGAAGGGGTGTCTTCCCATCTGCTGGCCGTGTTAACGAGGGTGGCCCTCGTTCCCTCCCTCTGTCATCTCCCACTCCCACGTTAGGAGATATTTAAACGCTCAGCAACAATAACGGGTTTTGTGTTTCAGAGTCTGGTCCTAAAGCTAGTCCCAGCCCCACAGGCCAGAAACCTTGACCCCCCCCAACAACAACCAGGTCATTCATTCTGTCAAGAGTAATAGGCTCTATTTCTGTTATGTACTCACAATAATGCTACAAGTTCACTTTGCAGAAAGATTTATTTAGCATTACGGCGACCATAGTCAGACGTACTGTGCTTCACCATCTGAGTATTATTAAGGTGTTTGTATAGGCCCACAAAATGGCACCTATTAGCAGACATTATCTGGCGTTTTGTTTCGCAATTCATGGAAAACCAACTTTTTTCTACCTTCTGGTGCCTGCTGATGTGTATTTGGGATCTGCATAACTCCAGAAAATGTACACATGTCTGGCATTGTAGTTCCCGCCGTTGTAAATAAGTTATTTTTTTTCTCTTTCCTCTTGTTGTGTGGAATTAATCCTGTTGCCATGTCTAATACTAAGTAGCATACAGTTCTAACTTATATCTGTCAGTAGACTCTCTGTGGAAGCGCTAAAAAGTCATTTAAAATATTTTAACAGAAGTGTAGCTAGAACATGTTAAAACAGAAAGAAAGCAGATCCATCCATCTTCTTCCGCTTATCTGATGCCGGGTCACGGGGGCAGCAGCCTAAGCAGGGAAGCCCAGACTTTCCTTTCCGCAGCCACTTTGTCCAGCTCCTCCCGGGAGACATAGTCTTCCAAACGTGTCCTGGGTCTTCCCCCGTGGCCTCCTACCGGTCGGCCAAGGGGAAGACCCAGGACACGTTTGGAATGGTTTGAATCGGTTGAAAAATGTGGAAACGGTGGAAGTTTGAAAAATGGCCAATTGATTTTAAATGCGAAAAATGTCCCGTAAAACCTGGAATTCTGGGAAATATGGGACTGTTTTGCAAAATGTCAAGGAAAAGCCCGCCATTCCTGAACAAGCTGAACAGTTTGAGGTTGGAACTGTTTGAATCGGATGAAAACATGGAAATTGGTGTAGAAAAGAATGCTTTGGAACATTCACACAATAAACACGTAAATGAATCATCTATTTTCTGCTGCTTGTCCCTCATTATTCCGACAAAATAATAGAATATAAATGAGCTTTTATAATCTGTTTGCCTACTATCCACTAAAGATAAGTTGTCCAGTATGTTCACTATTTTCCAATGCCAAAATAGTTTTTTTTATTGCAATAAGAAACGTATGTTTAACGTATCACAATATTTTCTGTTAAAATGAATCTAAAAATGACATGTTTATGTGGTGCAAAAGTATCAAAGTACCTTTTTGGTACCGGTATCCAAAAAAAATTGGTATGGGGACAACCTAAGGTACTGCTAACATCTGGAATTTTACCACCGTTTATGACTAAGACCGGTATTTGTTACATCCCAGGTCTAATAGTTGTATAACTTTGGGGATTTCAGTATTCCATGTGAGAGAGCAAGCCACAATTGTTTTTTACATTCAAAAGTTCAGTTAGCGCAATAAGACAATCCCACTGAACCTCGTAGAAGACGAGGTACACGGGCCAAGGAAGGAGACATTTGTTTTGGGGCAGAACTGGATCAAGTTTTGAGTCACTGTGAATGGTCTATTCGGGTCTATTTTCATACAAAAGCTGCACCGGATTATAAGGTGCAATAATGGTGATTTTGATTTTAATTTCTAAATGTAAAAGACTACCTTGTGATTTGCATAACATGTAATGGTGGTTCTTTGGTCAAAATGTTGTATAGATGATGTTAGTGTTGTCCCGATACCAGTATTTTGGTAGCGGTACCGGTACCAAAATGTATTTTGATACATTTCTAAATAAAGGGGACCACAAAAAATGGCATTATTGACTTTATTTCAACAAAAAATCTTAAGGCACATTAAACACATGTTTACTATGGCAATTTTGTCCTTAAATAAAATAGCGAACATACATAGGGGAGGTATAGCTCGGTTGGTAGAGTGGCCGTGCCAGCAACTTGATTGTTCCTGGTTTGATCCCCGCTTCTGCCATCCGAGTCACTGCCGTCGTGTCCTTGGGCAATGCACTTTACCCACCTGCTCCCAGTACCACTCACACTGGTATCAAAATGTAACTTAGATATTGGGTTTCACAATGTAAAGCACTTTGAGTCACTTGAGAAAAGCGCTATATAAACATAATTCACTCACTAAATGTCTTTTAGTAGTAAGTAAACAAACAAAAACTCTTAATTAGATAACAGGTCCCAGCTGGGCAATCTACTCACCTGCCGCTGACTTCGAGGTCCACAGGCCATGCCCCCCCTCCACAGGTACATTAAAAGTTTATTATTGTAACTGAAGAACAAGTGTGTCCTTAAATAAAATGTTCAACATACTAGACAACTTGTCTTTTAGTAGTAAACAAACAAAGACTGGATTAGTCTTCTGACATATGCAGTAGCATATTCTGTCATTTATCTACCTATTATTTTGTCAAAATAATGAAGAACAAACTGTAAAAAATATTATTATTCTACTTATTAATTTACTGGTAATATCTGCTTATTTTCTGTTTCAACATGTTCTATCTACACTTCCGTTAACATGTAACAATCACTTTCCAGTGAGGGTTGGACTCCGCCAAGGCTGTCCTTTGTCACCCATTCTGTTCAGAACTTTTATGGACAGAATTTCTAGGCGCGGTCAAGGTTGTGAGGGGATCCAGTTTGGTGGCTGCAGGATTAGGTCTCTGCTTTTTGCAGATTATGTAGTCTTGATGGCTTCATCCGGCCAGGATCTTCAGCTCTCACTGGATCGGTTCACAGCCGAGTGTGAAGCGACTGGGATGAGAATCAGCACCTCCAAGTCCGAGTCCATGGTTCTCGCCCGGAAAAGGGTGGAATGCCATCTCCGGGTTGGGGAGGAGACCCTGCCCCAAGTGGAGGAGTTCAAGTACCTGGGAGTCTTGTTCACGAGTCAGGAAAGAGTGGATGGTGAGATCGACAGGTGGATCGGTGCGGCGTCTTCAGTAATGCGGACGCTGTATCGATCCGTTGTGGGGAAGAAGGAGCTGAGCCGGAAGGCAAAGCTCTCAATTTACCGGTCGATCTACGTTCCCATCCTCACCTATGGTCATGAGCTTTGGGTCATGACCGAAAGGACAAGATCACTTGTACAAGCGGCCGAAATAAGTTTCCTCCACCGGGTGGCGGGTCTCTCCCTTAGAGATAGGGTGAGAAGCTCTGCCATCCGGTGCGGCGTCTTCAGTAGTGTGGACATTGTACCGATCCGTTGCGGTGAAGAAGGAGCTGAGCCGGAAGGCAAAGCTCTCAATTTACCGGTCGATCTACGTTCCCATCCTCACCTATGGTCATGAGCTTTGGGTTATGACTGAAAGGATAAGATCATGGGTACAAGCGGCCGAAATAGGTTTCCTCCACCGGGTGGCGTATCTCTCCCTTAGAGATAGGGTGAGAAGCTCTGCCATCCGGGAAGAACTCAAAGTAAAGCCGCTGCTCCTCCACATGGAGAGGAGCCAGATGAGGTGGTTCGGGCATCAGGTCAGGATGCCACCCAAACGCCTCCGAACGGTAGGAGGCCACGGGGAAGACCCAGGACACATTGGATAGACTTTGTGTCCCAGCTGGCTTGGGAACGCCTCGGGATCCCCCGGGAAGAGCTGGATGAAGTGGCTGGGGAGAGGGAAGTCTGAGCTTCCCTGCTTAGGCTGCTGCCTCTGCGACCCGACCTCGGATAAGCGGAAGAAGATGGATGGATGGATGGATGTCGTCATAGTTTAAGTAAAAACACATGTTGATGAATGCATGGCCTCTGTCAAATATAGGACTGCAGTCCTCTGGAGCAAACTTTTGACTAATGCTTTAACTTTCATCCGTGTGGCCCGGCAAGCCCCGGTCTAGGTCCGTGCGAGGCATTTGTCACGCCGATGTCCATTTAGTCCTCAGCGTGACTGCTAAACGGAGCAGGTTACTGGTCTCCTGGAGAATAACATCCACCCTCAGACTCTGAGTCATAGACACACGTTCCGAACCATTAAAATCTCCTGCTGCACTCCACGCACTCCACTTTGCCCGTCCCTCGCCACACGGGACATCTACCACGGTCATGAATAAATAAGACCGGTGGGGAACGTCTCCATCAGGATCCCTTTCAAGCACATGAAGGGTTATTTTTGTTGTTGACATCATGTTAAATTTTTTAGGCCCTCAAATGATATACTCGAGTGTCCAGCGCTGAACTTTTTACCCGGCTAAAAGTCAGCCAAGGAGCTCGACTGTGCCTGGAAGATGTCCAGGCGTGCAAAGTGATGGTATGTGTTTATCCCAACGCGGCCTCCGTCTCTGCGCCTTTTTGCATTGACGTGTGATTTAGGACTCGCCTTAAGTTTTAAGCCTTGATTTACCCCCTTCCTCGGTTTCCTGGCCTGTGTGGCGAGAGTTCCTCCATCGCTCTTTCACGGAACGAGCGTAATAAAGGAAATAAAAGTTGCGTACTGGAAGGGGGTCTGTTCTAAAAACACGCTCCTTCCTCAGGTTTTGGGAGTCCATCGGCTGCCAAGACATCCAGGCGGATCAAGGTGATGGAAAGGCTTTTGAAGCATTTTAAATCATGAAGAGGCAACCCTCACAATGAGAACTCTCAGCTGTGTTGTTTATGGACCTTCACTGTAGGGCTGGCGATACGGCCTTTTATTAATACCGTATTTCCTTGAATTGTGCCAGGGATGCACCGATTAATCGATAACCGAATATATTCGGCCGAATATGGCAAAAAAAAAGCCACATTCGGCCTTCGGTGGAATGAGTTAAAAACAAGGCCGAATAGTGGCGTGTGACGCAATTTTTTGACGCGGCGACGCAATCAACCAACGTGCAGTGACGTTGGGATATGTTGTGTACCTGTATAAGTGTATGAGGTTACAAGCACACACTTAATTGAGATTTAGTGGGGCCTCTGTTTACATTATTAGCCTGTTGTGTAGGCTACCTGTATAAGTGTATGAGGTTACAAGCACACACTTAATTGAGATTTACTTAAGCCTTCTGTTTACATTATTAGCATATCTACTGTGGCTAAGCAGACTTTTGCCAAAAGGACAATAATTCATTCGTTGTGGGTTTATCCACTTCAACCCTAACCCTATTTAGACTTGGGCTTCAACGATTAATTCATTGATTTATTAATTAATTGGAACTTTGCGCCTATAACAGTCCGGGTGGTTCTTTTACTCTTTGGTCCAGAGGACACAAAGTCCACAGTGTCCAATAACAACACTTTTACACTTTGCATCAGTCCATCCTAGATGAACTCAACCCCGGCGAAGCCGTCTGTGTTTCTGGGTGTTGTTGATAAATGGCTCTCGCTTTGCATAGTAGCGTTTTAACTTGCATTTACAGATGTACCGACAAACTGTAGTTACTGACAGTGTTCCTGAGCCCTTGTGGTGATATCCTTTACACACTGATGTCGATTATTGATGTAGTACCACTACATTTCTCCAGATTCTCTGAACTTTTTGATGATAATACGGGCCGTAGATGTTGAAATCCCTATATTCCTTGCAATAGCTTGTTGAGAAATGTGATGATACTACTATGATTTACATCGCTATTTTTGGGGCATCACAATATCTTTGTGACGGTCTCAAGCCGTTGTGCGGGTTCCATGGACCTACAAGCACAGACATTTGCTCGCAGATGCAGACTTCTTTATTTTTCCAAATAAGAAAAGTCTTTTCCGGGTTGCTTTTCAGCCGTCCGCACTCTTACCGCTCGCTCCTCCGTGTAGCTATTCAGCCGTTCACGTCGTTTTTGTCAAGCTCTTGCTCTCGCTCTCTTCCTCGTTGCATGCGCTGTTTGTTCTGTCGTCTCCTTCCTTCCTTGTTTCTCCACCTCTCTCCCCGACGTTCACGGCTGCGCGATTTTTAACCGTGCGAGAGGATTCATTAATTGTATCCAGGTGCGCGATCCACGCACCTGATCTCGTTTGTGGCGTCGCTTCCGGCACGCCCCACCTCGCCGCTCGCTCGCCATCTCCCCGCCTCCTCGCCGCCATCTTGGGCCGGGCTCTAGCGTGCCCTGCCTCTTTGTCGGACCGCTGGCTCTGCCTCTCCACACAATCTTCTTTTTATATTATGTTTATAAACTCAGGGAATAGTTCCCTGGACACATGGGGATTGAAATTATGACCAATGTAGTATCCTGGGTCGATACCCAAGTGTGTGGTATCATCCAAAACTAATGTAAAGTCTCAAAGAAGAGAAGAATAAGTGATTATTACATTTTAACAGAAGTGTAGATGGAACATGTTAAAAGAGAAAGTAAGCAGATATTAACAGTTATTGAACAAGTAGATTAATAATCATTTTTTACACTTTGTCCCTCATAATGTTGACAAAATAATAGGTGTATAAATCAATCAATCAATCAATGTTTACTTATATAGCCCTAAATCACTAGTGTCTCAAAGGGCTGCACAAACCACTACGACATCCTCGGTAGGCCCACATAAGGGCAAGGAAAACTCACACCCAGTGGGACGTCGGTGACAATGATGACTATGAGAACCTTGGAGAGGAGGAAAGCAATGGATGTCGAGCGGGTCTAACATGATACTGTGAAAGTTGAATCTATAATGGATCCAACACAGTCGCGAGAGTCCAGTCCAAAGCGGATCCAACACAGCAGCGAGAGTCCCGTTCACAGCGGAGCCAGCAGGAAACCATCCCAAGTGGAGGCGGATCAGCAGCGCAGAGATGTCCCCAGCCGATACACAGGCAAGCAGTACATGGCCACCGGATCGGACCGGACCCCCTCCACAAGGGGGAGTGGGACATAGGAGAAAAAGAAAAGAAACGGCAGATCAACTGGTCTAAAAAGGGAGTCTATTTAAAGGCTAGAGTACACAAATGAGTTTTAAGGTGAGACTTAAATGCTTCTACTGAGGTGGCATCTCGAACTGTTACCGGGAGGGCATTCCAGAGTACTGGAGCCCGAAATGAAAAAGTTCTATAGCCCGCAGACTTTTTTTGGGCTTTGGGAATCACTAATAAGCCGGAGTCCTTTGAACGCAGATTTCTTGCCGGGACATATGGTACAATACAATCGGCAAGATAGGATGGAGCTAGACCGTGTAGTATTTTATACGTAAGTAGTAAAACCTTAAAGTCACATCTTAAGTGCACAGGAAGCCAGTGCAGGTGAGCCAGTACAGGCGTAATGTGATCAAACTTTCTTGTTCTTGTCAAAAGTCTAGCAGCCGCATTTTGTACCAACTGTAATCTTTTAATGCTAGACATGGGGAGACCCGAAAATAATACATTACAGTAATCGAGACGAGACGTAACAAACGCATGGATAATGATCTCAGCGTCTTTAGTGGACAGAATGGAGCGAATTTTAGCGATATTACGGAGATGAAAGAAGGCCGTTTTAGTAACGCTTTTAATGTGTGCCTCAAAGGAGAGAGTTGGGTCAAATATAACACCCAGATTCTTTACCGTGTCGCCTTGTTTAATTGTTTGGTTGTCAAATGTTAGAGTTGTATTATTAAATAGAGTTCGGTGTCTAGCAGGACCGATAATCAAATGACACAATATGTTACTGCATACGTCAGCAGACTAATTAGGAGTCTTTGTTTGTTTACTTACTACTAAAAGACAAGTTGTCTAGTATGTTCACTATTTTTTAAGGACTAAATTGCATTAATAAACATATGTTTAATATACCCTAGAAGTTTTTGTTAAAATAAAGCATCGAAATACATTTTGGTATGGGGACAACACTATTGTATAGTAATTGTGATTTAGGCGAATTTATTCCGTATAAATACAAATCTCCATCCATCATTCTGTCTTTCCTGTTTGGAATCCCGAGGGAAGACACTGTGCACTGCAGTGGTTTTGTTTTCACAAGACTCAGTCAAGCCGGCTGCGGTCAAGATGATCCCTGCGTTGTTATAACAGGATGTCAAATGCTTTGTCTCGTCCTTGTAAAACACTTTTTTTTCCCCCTCAATTGATTATTTGTACGAGACAGTAGGGAATGAGGAATGAGCTTCCCTGCGGGGAGTAAACACTCTTCATTGGGACTCAAGCGGAGCGTAAGAAGAGTTTGGGCTGGGGATTAAGACCAGACCGGACCAGACCGGACAGGGCTTGTGGCTATGTCGCCCGGCAACAGCGTGCAGTCCGCTTCCTAGAACCCGCCTGAACGCCTTTGTAGTGTCTTCCAATTGGCCCTGAACTTGTCCTTGTTTGCCAATTAGGAAAGGATTGTGATGACTAGTCTAATCCCGGCCTTGGCATTCCTCCTCTATCTCGCAGGCGGATATTTGAAAACAAATAAAAGCCGGGAAGTCGCGAGGTTCATCGCTAAATTAAAGAGTTGCGAGGAAAGAATAACACGCCGAGGGTTTCTGCGGGTTTCCAGAAGCCGCAGCGGCGAGGCCAAAGTGCAACATGTGCTCAAGGAGAAAAGGCCACAGGCTGAAAACATGACGCGTGGGCGTTGCCTGCGCTAAAATTCAATTAACAGAACCTTCTGGTAAACGAAGATCTTCATGTCAAGTTTCTTAATGTGACCGACTTTCTCGGGACCTTGAATTCCCAGTTAATTCAATCAAACGTGGCCAATAAGCGGACTGATCAATGTCCAAACACTCCAGGCACGTCTGGCCCGGAGAGCTGCGTTCAATATTTGGATTTCCATCTCAAATGAACTCCCGGAGGTATCTTTGCCGAGAATGGAATTCTCCATTCTGGTGGTGCAAAGCTGTAATAGTTCGACTCTGCGCAATGTCCTTCATCCTAAGTGGACAACTTCTGACTTCCTTGAAGTCCAGTCACAGCTGTGGTATTTAGCAGCGTTCCCGTGGACCTGCGTCAATGTTCTGAGTCACTGGATGGGAAGGAGACGAGGCTCTGCCGGGAAGCTCTCGCATCCTACGACTACTACTCTACAATCACTACTCACTACTGTACTACAGGAGAGGTTCAACTCTGGGGAGAGTCACTATGACCTCAGAGGCTCAGATGTCTTTCAGAAATCAAACATAAGAACGAGCTTAAAAAGTAGACGTGTTTCTGTCAGGGGGGGGGGGGGGGTTCATCTGTGGAACACTTTGGATCGTTCCTTAACCCTTGTGTAACTTTCATATTGTTGTTACTCAGCCCGCGTTTGTGGGTCTGATGGACCCCTTGCATTTTGTGGCTTTTAATGCCTCACAATCAAACACTTTTATGTGAAAATACTGAACAGATGTTCAACTTATCCTTAATAAACATCTGTTCAGTATTTTATTGTAAAAGTGTTTGATTGTGAGCCATTAAAAACCACAAAATGCGAGGGGTCCAGCAGACCCATGAAAGCTGGCTGAGTAACAACAATATGAACGTGGCACAGAAAATTTCTCTGCCAGTTTCTGCATCCCACAGAGATTCTTCTTCTTGTGTTTCTGCACCTGCGGTTCCCACACAAGGTTGCAACATTGTTTGTCAACACTGTCTGCTCTCATTTTCTCGCACATTTGACGCTCTGATGTTCTGTGTACTTACACTCTGTCCTCCTCCTCTGTGCGTGCGTGCGTGGTACGCAGAACATACATTTTCACACTTGTATTAGTCAGTTTTTAAAAAAGAGGGTTTTTTAAGCCTTTTTTAAAAGCATCCACAGTCTGTGGTGCCCTCAGGTGGTCAGGGAGAGTGTTCCACAGACTAGAAGCGGCGGAGCTTTGTAGCTTTGTCCTCGGAGGTTGGAGGACGTTAGCCTGTCCGGAGCGGAGGCGTCGTGTGGAGGATGGTGTTCCAGCCATCCGTTTTCTACCGCTTGTCCCTTCCTGTTTTGTTTAGCGTGCATTACATGGCTGGTAACTGTTACTTAGTGTATCCTGCCGTTTCTGTTCATTCATTCTCGCTTCCTAGCTTTTGTTGCACGCAACTAGTGACGACGCTGCTTTCGTATTCGGGTAAAACCTGCTTTGTTCTTGCTAGCTTCCACGCTATGCTTTTGTGTTTTTCCAGCTCCCATGCTAGGTCTTTGTTTTTGCCATTTATGTGCCTAGTGCAAGTTTTCTGTTCTTAGTCTGTTTTTAGTTTTAATAAATCAGTATTTTTTACCTTACGCTGTGTCCTGCATCGAACTAGGATGTGCCAGGACCGGCTTCGAAATCAGCGACAGTTGCGTAGAAGGCCCACCTGGGCCTTGTTATCTAATCACCTATCACTCTGTTATAAGCGGCAGTCAGAGGAGAGAAGGGGTTGGGGCTGGAAATAAAATTGCTGGAAAGCAACTGAGAGACTTGTCGAAGAATAAAACAATATTGTAACCCTGAAACAGGCTCTCATGTCGGTGCTTGGTGGTCCGAAGAACTCCCAGGAGGGCAAGCCCCACACTAACCAATCATAAATAAATAACTTCTTACCATTAACGCAACTTCTTGAACAGGTGCGGTAGAAATTCGATGGATTAAAAATGCATGAGAATGTTTTATATTTTTAAAGTGGAATTATTCATTACTTATCGTTTTAAGCAACGTCAGCTCTAGAGCCGTAGGTTCCCTACCCCTGCTGTAGAGGCAGGGCTTTTCTCTTAGCACCGAAAGTTGCAAACTTTATCGTGGATGTTCTCTACTAAGTCCTTTCAGCAAAAATATGGCAATAACGCGAAATGATCAAGTATGACACATAAAATGGACCTGCTATCCCCGTTTAAATAAGAAAATCTCATTTCAGTAGGCCTTTAAGAGACAATTCTTATCTCAAGACTCTCTAAGTTGAGGTTCTGCTTCGTTAAACACAGACTGAGGATTGACTAAGATCTGCTTCTTCCTGCTCCTTTTCGGACATGAAGCATTCAGTAAAGAGCATGTTGGAAATACTCTCCAACATTTCCATACAGTAGGATATCCAACAAAAAAAAAAAAAACCCTGTGAGGCCTGGAATCCTCCGTTCACTCTGACCCAGATCCTTCTCTCCTGGCAGTCCAGTCCTGGGCCTCAGGGGTCACAACACTGACGTCATGCATCCCTCTCCCCTCCTTTCTCTCCTTTTTGCTCAAGTATCTGCCATCGGGAGTTCATTTAACCCCCACGTCGGCCACTCCGGCCCCTGGTACTCCATAATGGAAACACGACATGACCCCCGGGGTCCGAGCAAGCCCCCTTGTTTTCTGAAGTAATACACATTTGTGTATCAGGCCCTGGGATCTCCGGGTATAACGTTCCCGTCTGTGCTGGAGTGAGTTCACTGATACTTAATCTTACATGATTGTTAGTTATTCTTGCTCAAAGCCACATCTCTCCCAAGACCGTGAAAACAAGCCGAGGCTTTAAGAAAGCGCTCTCATGAGGAAATAATCCAATCTGGGGAATAGCCTTGATGATCCTTTGCAGGTATGTGTTGTTCCGATGGTGCTTAAACTGTCATAGGAACACAAACCTTCTAACCCAGGGGTGCCCACACTTTTTCTGCAGGCGAGCTACTTTTCAGTTGACCAACTCGAGGGGATCTACCTCATTTATGTATATCATTTATATTTATTTATTTATGAAAGAGACATTTTTGTAAACAAGTTAAATGTGTTTAATGATAATACAAGCATGTGTAACACATATAGATGTCTTTCTTTCACAAAGACAAGAATATAAGTATGTGTGTTACCTGATTCTGATGACTTGCATTGATTGGAATCAGACAGTAATGATTATAACGCCCACATTTTCAAATGGAGGAGAAAAAAAGTTGTCCTTTCTGTACAATACCACATGAAAGTGGTTGGTTTTTGGCATCTAATTCATCCAGCTTCCATACACTTTACAAGAAAAACATTGGCGGCAAATTCCGTAGCTTGCTTGATTGACATTCACGGCACCCGAGGGTCTTGTGAGATGACGCTGGCTGCTGCCAGTTCATTATTATGAAAAAATGACAGAGAGGAAGGCGAGAAACACTTTTTATTTCAACAGACTTTCGCGCCGTCCCTTCCGTCAAAACTCTAAAGGCCGACTGCACATTTCCTATCTTCACAATAAAAGCCCTGCTTCATGCTGCCTGCGCTAACAAAATAAGAGTCTCGGAAAGCTGGCGTGCACAAGTGCTGTGCACGCCAGCTTTCTGAGGGATCGCTTGTGCACGCCAGTTTTCCGAGACTCTGTATTTAGTTAGCGCAGGCAGCATGAAGCAGGGCTTTTATTGTGAAGATAGGAAATGTGCAGTCGGCCTTTAGAGTTTTGACGGAAGGTACGGCGCGAGAGTCTGTTGAAATAAAAAGTGTTTCTCGCCTTCCTCTCGGTTATATTTTAATAATAATGATCTTGCAGCAGCCAGCGTCATCTCACAAGACCCTCCGGTACCGTGAATGTCATTTAAGTGACGTCTTGGTGAAGATTGATGATCAGTAATTTTTAGGTCTATTTTTTTTTAAAGCCTGGCTGGAGACCGACTGACACACCCCCCGCGGTCGACTGGTAGCTCGCGATCGACGTAATGGGCACCCCTGTTCTAACCCAACCACCGGTCCGTGACGCATTTGCTACCGGGCCGCACAGAAACATGAATTCATTTATAAACACATTTTGTCCAACTTTTACCCGTCCCACTAAACACACCAATAAGCATGTTTATAGGTTGTATATTACAACTCTCTGGTACTATGACAAATGATGTCTACCTAGTTATCATTTGTCATCGTACTTTAATGAACATATAACATTTTAATGTAGGGCTGGGTGTTATGGCCTTTTTTTAATATCTCGATATTTTTCTTCTTCATACTGCATTAATCATTTGAAACTTTTATTTAGAGAAGGAAATCACAACTAACGTCTCTCCTCAATTGAGCCAAAATGTATTCTGTTTCTGTAAGTGATTATTACATTTAAACAGAAGTGTAGATAGAACATGTTGAAAGAGAAAGTAAGCGGATATTATGAACAAGTAAATTAATATTTCATTTTCTACCGCTTGTCCTTAATAATGTTGACAAAATAATAGGTGTATAAATGACACAATATGTTACTGCATACGTCAGCAGACTAATTAGGAGCCTTTGTTTGTTTACTTACTACTTAAAAGACAAGTTTTCTAGTATGTCCACTATTTTATTAAAGGACTAAATTGCAATAATAAACATATGTTTATTGTACCATAAGATTTTTTTGTTAAAATAAAGCCAATAATGCCATTTTTGTGGTCTTTTCTATATAGAAACGCATTGAAGAGTATCGAAATTAGGAGCCTTTGTTTGTTTACTTACTACTTAAAAGACAAGTTTTCTAGTATGTCCACTATTTTATTAAAGGACTAAATTGCAATAATAAACATATGTTTATTGTACCATAAGATTTTTTTGTTAAAATAAAGCCAATAATGCCATTTTTGTGGTCTTCTCTATTTAGAAACGCATTGAAGAGTATCGAAATTAGGAGCCTTTGTTTGTTTACTTACTACTTAAAAGACAAGTTTTCTAGTATGTCCACTATTTTATTAAAGGACTAAATTGCAATAATAAACATATGTTTATTGTACCATAAGATTTTTTTGTTAAAATAAAGCCAATAATGCCATTTTTGTGGTCTTTTTTATTTAGAAACGCATTGAAGAGTATCGAAATTAGGAGCCTTTGTTTGTTTACTTACTACTTAAAAGACAAGTTTTCTAGTATGTCCACTATTTTATTAAAGGACTAAATTGCAATAATAAACATATGTTTATTGTACCATAAGATTTTTTTGTTAAAATAAAGCCAATAATGCCATTTTTGTGGTCTTCTCTATTTAGAAACGCATTGAAGAGTATCGAAATTAGGAGCCTTTGTTTGTTTACTTACTACTTAAAAGACAAGTTTTCTAGTATGTCCACTATTTTATTAAAGGACTAAATTGCAATAATAAACATATGTTTATTGTACCATAAGATTTTTTTGTTAAAATAAAGCCAATAATGCCATTTTTGTGGTCTTTTTTATTTAGAAACGCATTGAAGAGTATCGAAATTAGGAGCCTTTGTTTGTTTACTTACTACTTAAAGACAAGTTGTCTAGTACATTCACTGTTTTATCAAAGGACTAAATTGTTCTTCAATTGCAATAATAAACATATATTTAATGTACCCTAAGATTTTTTGTTCAAATAAAGCCGATAGTGCCAATTTTTCCTGGTCCCCTTTGATTAGAAAAGTATCGAAATACATTTTGGTACTGGTATCAGTACCGAAATTTAGCTTAGCCAGTTTATTAACAATTAGTTTTTCCTGTAGCTTAGCTCATTTTAGTGAAAATGGACTGCGCATCCAGTAAAAAAAAAAAAAATTGTAGAAAACACAATGACCTGGGAGAATGAGAACATTTATACACAGTGAGACAATCCGTGATGATTGGTTGGTGTTTGTGTGATGAGTCACAATTGGCTATGGTTGGGGCCAAACATTAAAAACTGGCCAATCAGAGGCAACATAAGGTTGGTTATTGGAACTAGGTAACAAAATCCTGCACCCGTCTCACATGACGACGGTGTTGTGTGTAAAAAAACACAGTAATTGCACACTTGGCCAAAACTTGAAAACGGCAGAGGAATTCTCTCCCGCAGATTAGACGTTTCCTTTAGTGAGGACGACGACGTGCAGGAAACCACAATAATGTGTTTTCTTGGCCATATTTAGACAAATGTATGTATTTAGAGAAAACAATGCCCAAAACCTTAGCTTTTAGTTGTGTACTCTGCAAACCAAAACCATAACTGCTCTGATTTAGACTTAGACTTTCTCTTATTGTCATTCAAATTTGATCTTTGCAGTACGAAATTTGGTTGCATTAGTTCGTGGTCGTGCAGGATAAAAGAGCAATAAGGTGCAGATATAAATAAATAGATTACTGCACAGATAACTATATTGCACTTTTACATATGCATGCAGGTTTACAGATGTATGTTCAATCAATCAATCAATCAATCAATGTTTACTTATGTAGCCCTAAATCACCAGTGTCTCAAAGGGCTGCACAAGCCACAACGACATCCTCGGTTCAAATCCCACATCAGGGCAAGGAAAAACTCAATCCAATGGGACAATGAGAAACCTTGGAGAGAACCGCAGAAAATTCCTAGCGCCAACACTAATGGAGTATTGGTGCAGATCTGGCATTGACATTGAGACTTAGGTGACAAAGCATGTTTCAGGGGCCCCCACCCCCCATAAAAGGCATACTTGTCAACCCTCCCACTCCTTTTTGCATACTCTTGGTCCCGCATTCTTCCAGTATGTTTAACACCACGAAGAAAAAGAATGAAAAACTTTTATTTTACCCTGTATGCCGTAGTTTGACATGTAAACGTGTGTGTGTGTGTGTGTGTGTGTGTGTGTGTGTGTGTGTGTGTGTGTGTGTGTGTGTGTGTGTGTGTGTGTGTGTGTGTGTGTGTGTGTGTGTGTGTTCTGGCAATGTTGACTTAATTGGGACATAGCGTTATTTACACAGTCACCTTTAGGGGACCTCTGACGGTATGGGGACAAAAAATCAGGTCCCCTATAGAAAGGGTGGTCCCCACAAGTCCTGATCAAACACTTGGTCCCCATTCCAAATGATAACCTGTGTGTGTGTGTGTGTGTGTGTGTGTGTGTGTGTGTGTGTGTGTGTGTGTGTGTGTGTGTGTGCGTGCGTGCATGTGTGTGTGTGTGTGTGTGTGTTCTGGCAATGATGACTTAATGGGGACATCGCTCTATTTACACAGTCACCTTTAGGGGACCTCTGACGGTATGGAGACAAAAAAGTCAGATCCATTTTGAAGATGTGATTTTTAAGCTTTGGTCCATAAAACATGTTTACTGAAAAGAAAACAGGTTTACCATCTAATTTGAACTTTTTTTTTTTTTTTTTTAAATGGTCCTCAGTAGTCACGTATAAATAAATGTGTGTGAATTATGCAAAATGATTCAAATTTGGTCCCCATGAACCATATTAACTCTTTTTCCCCAGGGTCTCCAGTAAGAATAATCAGCACATTACTTCATCAATCCAGAGATTTAAAGATGTGTGTGAGCTAACTGGGCAGTGGACATTTTACCTAGTAGTTTTTATGCCTCCACAACCTGTAGAAAGGGTGGTCCCCACAAGTCATGAATAACAACCTGGTCCCCATTCCAAATGATAACCAGTGTGTGTGTGTGTGTGTGTGTGTGTGTGTGTGTGTGTGTGTGTGTGTGTGTGTGTGTGTGTGTGTGTGTGCTAACTGGGCAGTGGACATTTTACCTAATAATTTTTATGCCTCCACAACCTGTAGAAAGGGTGGTCCCCACAATTCACGAATAACAACCTGGTCCCCATTCCAAATGATAACCAGTGTGTGTGTGTGTGTGTGTGTGTGTGTGTGTGTGTGTGTGTGCTAACTGGGCTGTGGACATTTTACCTAATAGTTTTTATGCCTCCACAACCTTTAGAAAGGGTGGTCCCCACAAGTCACGAATAACAACCTGGTCCCCATTCCAAATGATAACCAATGTGTGTGTGTGTGTGTGTGTGTGTGTGTGTGTGTGTGTGTGTGTGTGTGTGTGTGTGTGTGTGTG
>NC_084621.1:12778261-12905761 GCF_033978795.1 Nerophis ophidion
AGACGTCACAAACACACGTCAACATTCGGCGACGTTTTCAACAAGAAACTCCGCGGGAAATTTAAAATTGTAATTTAGAAACTAAACTGGCCGTATTGGCATGTGTTGCAAAGTTAAGATTTCATCATTGATATATAAACTATCAGACTGCGTGGTGGGTAGTAGTGGCGAATAAACAAATGTATGACTGTTAGAACATTATTAAAACGTCACTTTAGCTTAATGGGAGACCTTTAACGACCACAGAACAAAGGTCAATGTTGTTCCATCCATTGTGAGCAGCAAGAGTGACCTACAGTTAGACTTGCCAAATAGTGAGCCCTTTACAACAGTAGCAGGAAACATGAACTTGCACAATAAGAGTGACCTGCAGTTACACTTGCCAAATAGTGAGCCCTTTACAACAGTAGCAGGAAACATGAACTTGCACAATAAGAGTGACCTACAGTTACACTTGCCAAATAGTGAGCCCTTTACAACAGTAGCAGGAAACATGAACTTGCACAATAAGAGTGACCTAGTTACACTTGCCAGATAGTGATCCCTTTACAACAGTAGCAGGAAACATGAACTTGCACAATAAGAGTGACCTACAGTTACACTTGCCAAATAGTGATCCCTTTACAACAGAAGCAGGAAACATGAACTTGCACAATAAGAGTGACCTACAGTTACACTTGCCAGATAGTGATCCCTTTACAGCAGTAGCAGGAAACATGAACTTGCACAATAAGAGTGACCTACAGTTACACTTGCCAAAAAGTGATCCCTTTACAACAGAAGCAGGAAACATGAACTTGCACAATAAGAGTGACCTACAGTTACACTTGCCAAATAGTGAGCCCTTTACAACAGTAGCAGGAAACATGAACTTGCACAATAAGACTGACCTACAGTTACACTTGCCAAATAGTGAGCCCTTTACAACAGTAGCAGGAAACATGAACTTGCACAATAAGAGTGACCTACAGTTACACTTGCCAAATAGTGAGCCCTTTACAACAGTAGCAGGAAACATGAACTTGCACAATAAGTGACCTACAGTTACACTTGCCAAATAGTGAGCCCTTTACAACAGAAGCAGGAAACATGAACTTGCACAATAAGAGTGACCTACAGTTACATTTGCCAAATAGTGAGCCCTTTACAACAGTAGCAGGAAACATGAACTTGCACAATAAGAGTGACCTACAGTTACACTTGCCAAATAGTGAGCCCTTTACAACAGTAGCAGGAAACATGAACTTGCACAATAAGAGTGACCTACAGTTACACTTGCCAAATAGTGAGCCCTTTACAACAGTAGCAGGAAACATGAACTTGCACAATAAGAGTGACCTACAGTTACACTTGCCAAATAGTGAGCCCTTTACAACAGTAGCAGGAACCATGAACTTGCACAATAAGAGTCACCTACAGTTACACTTGCCAAATAGTGAGCCCTTTACAACAGAAGCAGGAAACATGAACTTGCACAATAAGAGTGACCTACAGTTACACTTGCCAAATAGTGAGCCCTTTACAACAGAAGCAGGAAACATGAACTTGCACAATAAGAGTGACCTACAGTTACACTTGCCAAATAGTGAGCAATTTACAACAGTAGCAGGAAACATGAACTTGCACAATAAGAGTGACCTACAGTTACACTTGCCAAATAGTGAGCCCTCTACAACAGTAGCAGGAAACATCAACTTGCACAATAAGAGTGACCTACAGTTACACTTGCCAAATAGTGATCCCTTTACAACAGAAGCAGCAAACATGAACTTGCACAATAAGTGACCTACAGTTACACTTGCCAAATAGTGAGCCCTTTACAACAGTAGCAGGAAACATGAACTTGCACAATAAGAGTGACCTACAGTTACACTTGCAAATAGTGAGCCCTTTACAACAGTAGCAGGAAACATGAACTTGCACAATAAGAGTGACCTACAGTTACACTTGCCAAATAGTGAGCCCTTTACAACAGTAGCAGGAAACATGAACTTGCACAATAAGAGTGACCTACAGTTACACTTGCAAATAGTGAGCCCTTTACAACAGAAGCAGGAAACATGAACTTGCACACTAAGAGTGACCTACAGTTACACTTGCCAAATAGTGAGCCCTTTACAACAGTAGCAGGAAACATGAACTTGCACAATAAGAGTGACCTAGAGTTACACTTGCCAAATTGTGAGCCCTTTACAATAGAAGCAGGAAACATGAACTTGCACAATAAGAGTGACCTACAGTTACACTTGCCAAATAGTGAGCCCTTTACAACAGTAGCAGGAAACATGAACTTGCACAATAAGAGTGACCTACAGTTACACTTGCCAAATAGTGAGCCCTTTACAACAGTAGCAGGAAACATGAACTTGCACAATAAGAGTGACCTACAGTTACACTTGCCAAATAGTGAGCCCTTTACAACAGTAGCAGGAAACATGAACTTGCACAATAAGAGTGACCTACAGTTACACTTGCCAACTAGTGAGCCCTTTACAACAGAAGCAGGAAACATGAACTTGCACAATAAGAGTGACCTACAGTTACACTTGCCAAATAGTGAGCCCTTTACAACAGTAGCAGGAAACATGAACTTGCACAATAAGAGTGACCTACAGTTACACTTGCCAAATAGTGAGCCCTTTACAACAGAAGCAGGAAACATGAACTTGCACAATAAGAGTGACCTACAGTTACACTTGCCAAATAGTGAGCCCTTTACAACAGTAGCAGGAAACATGAACTTGCACAATAAGAGTGACCTACAGTTACACTTGCCAAATAGTGAGCCCTCTACAACAGTAGCAGGAAACATGAACTTGCACAATAAGAGTGACCTACAGTTACACTTGCCAAATAGTGAGCCCTTTACAACAGTAGCAGGAAACATGAACTTGCACAATAAGAGTGACCTACAGTTACACTTGCAAATAGTGAGCCCTTTACAACAGTAGCAGGAAACATGAACTTGCACAATAAGAGTGACCTACAGTTACACTTGCCAAATAGTGAGCCCTTTACAACAGTAGCAGGAAACATGAACTTGCACAATAAGAGTGACCTACAGTTACACTTGCCAAATAGTGAGCCCTTTACAACAGAAGCAGGAAACATGAACTTGCACAATAAGAGTGACCTACAGTTACACTTGCCAACTAGTGAGCCCTTTACAACAGAAGCAGGAAACATGAACTTGCACAATAAGAGTGACCTACAGTTATACTTGCCAAATAGTGAGCCCTTTACAACAGTAGCAGGAAACATGAACTTGCACAATAAGAGTGACCTACAGTTACACTTGGCAAATAGTGAGCCCTTTACAACAGAAGCAGGAAACATGAACTTGCACAATAAGAGTGACCTACAGTTACACTTGCCAAATAGTGAGCCCTTTACAACAATAGCAGGAAACATGAACTTGCACAATAAGAGTGACCTACAGTTACACTTGCCAAATAGTGAGCCCTCTACAACAGTAGCAGGAAACATCAACTTGCACAATAAGAGTGACCTACAGTTACACTTGCCAAATAGTGATCCCTTTACAACAGAAGCAGGAAACATGAACTTGCACAATAAGTGACCTACAGTTACACTTGCAAATAGTGAGCCCTTTACAACAGTAGCAGGAAACATGAACTTGCACAATAAGAGTGACCTACAGTTACACTTGCCAAATAGTGAGCCCTTTACAACAGTAGCAGGAAACATGAACTTGCACAATAAGAGTGACCTACAGTTACACTTGCAAATAGTGAGCCCTTTACAACAGTAGCAGGAAACATGAACTTGCACAATAAGAGTGACGTACAGTTACACTTGCCAAATAGTGAGCCCTTTACAACAGTAGCAGGAAACATGAACTTGCACAATAAGAGTGACCTGCAGTTACACTTGCCAAATAGTGAGCCCTTTACAACAGTAGCAGGAAACATGAACTTGCACAATAAGAGTGACCTACAGTTACACTTGCCAAATAGTGAGCCCTTTACAACAGTAGCAGGAAACATGAACTTGCACAATAAGAGTGACCTAGTTACACTTGCCAAATAGTGAGCCCTTTACAACAGTAGCAGGAAACATGAACTTGCACAATAAGAGTGACCTACAGTTACACTTGCCAAATAGTGAGCCCTTTACAACAGAAGCAGGAAACATGAACTTGCACAATAAGAGTGACCTACAGTTACACTTGCCAAATAGTGAGCCCTTTACAACAGTAGCAGGAAACATGAACTTGCACAATAAGAGTGACCTACAGTTACACTTGCCAAATAGTGAGCCCTTTACAACAGAAGCAGGAAACATGAACTTGCACAAAAAGAGTGACCTACAGTTACACTTGCCAAATAGTGAGCCCTTTACGACAGAAGCAGGAAACATAAACTTGCAGAATAAGAGTGACCTTCAGTTACACTTGCCAAATAGTGAGCCCTTTACAACAGTAGCAGGAAACATAAACTTGCACAATAAGAGTGACCTACAGTTACACTTGCCAAATAGTGAGCCCTTTACAACAGTAGCAGGAAACATGAACTTGCACAATAAGAGTGACCTACAGTTACACTTGCCAAATAGTGAGCCCTTTACAACAGAAGCAGGAAACATGAACTTGCACAATAAGACTGACCTACAGTTAAACTTGCCAAATAGTGAGCCCTTTACAACAGAAGCAGGAAACATGAACTTGCACAATAAGGCCACCAATAAATGCTAGCAGCTCTGGAAAAAGATTATTATGATTTTTATGAGGTGACTAGGCTGGTTGTAAAGTGGAACCACTGACCCCGAGCATCCTGTTCCTGTTCCACCAGGAGCTGTTCTACGAGGACCGCCACTACCACGAGCACTGTTTCCGATGTTTCCGCTGCGACCGCTCCCTGGCGGACGAGCCCTTCACCAACCAGGAGGAGGCGCTGCTCTGTAATGACTGCTACTGCAACGAGTTCTCCTCCAAGTGCGTGGCCTGCGACAAGATCGTCATGCCGGGTGAGTGGTCCTTGGTTCCTGGTCGGATTTTCATGCATGATATATCCCAAAATAAACACATAGTCATGTTGATAGTAAGCTAATATAGCTAATATAGACACTTACATCATGTGTTGTCTTCATTATAACACTTATATAAGACTTTTAAAGTCATTTTGATAGTAGGCTAATATAAACACTTACACCATGTGTTGTCTTCATTATAACACTTATATAAGACTTTTAAAGTCATTTTGATAGTAGGCTAATATAGACACTTACATCATGTGTTGTCTTCATTATAACACTTATAAAAGACTTTTAGAGTCATTTTGATAGTAGGCTAATATAGACACTTACATCATGTGTTGTCTTCATTATAACACTTATAAAATACTTTTAGAGTCATTTTGATAGTAGGCTAATATAGACACTTACATCATGTGTTGTCTTCATTATAACACTTATGTAAGACTTTTAAAGTCATTTTGATAGTAGGCTAATATAGACACTTACTTCATGTGTTGCCTTCATTATAACACTTATGTAAGACTTTTAAAGTCATTTTGATAGTAGACTAATATAGACACTTACTTCACGTGTTGCCTTCATTATAACACTTATATAAGACTTTTAGAGTCATTTTGATAGTAGGCTAATATAGACACATCATGTGTTGCCTTCATTATAACACTTATATAAGACTTTTAAAGTCATTTTGATAGTAGGCTAATATAGACACTTACATCATGTGTTGTTTTCATTATAACACTTATACAAGACTTTTAAAGTCATTTTGATAGTAGGCTAATATAGCTAATATAGACACTTACATCATGCGTTGCCTTCATTATAACACTTATACAAGACTTTTAAAGTCATTTTGATTGTAGAATAATATAGACACTTACATCATGTGTTGCCTTCTATATAACACTTATATAAGACTTTTAAAGTCATTTTGATAGTAGGCTAATATAGATACTTACTTCATGTGTTGCCTTCATTATAACACTTATATAAGACTTTTAAAGTCATTTTGATAGTAGGCTAATATAGACACTTACATCATGTGTTGTCTTCATTATAACACTTATAAAAGACTTTTAGAGTCATTTTGATAGTAGGCTAATATAGACACTTACATCATGTGTTGTCTTCATTATAACACTTATAAAAGACTTTTAGAGTCATTTTGATAGTAGGCTAATATAGACACTTACATCATGTGTTGTCTTCATTATAACACTTATGTAAGACTTTTAAAGTCATTTTGATAGTAGGCTAATATAGACACTTACTTCATGTGTTGCCTTCATTATAACACTTATGTAAGACTTTTGAAGTCATTTTGATAGTAGGCTAATACAGACACTTACTTCATGTGTTGCCTTCATTATAACACTTATATAAGACTTTTAGAGTCATTTTGATAGTAGGCTAATATAGACACATCATGTGTTGCCTTCATTATAACACTTATATAAGACTTTTAAAGTCATTTTGATAGTAGGCTAATATAGACACTTACATCATGTGTTGTTTTCATTATAACACTTATACAAGACTTTTAAAGTCATTTTGATAGTAGGCTAATATAGCTAATATAGACACTTACATAATGTGTTGTGTTCATTGTAACACTTATATTAGACTTTTAAAGTCATTTTGATAGTAGGTTAATATAGGTAACAGACACTTACGCCATGTGTTGCCTTCATTAAAACACATATACGGCTTTTAAAGTACATCACCTTTTCTTTTAACAATGCTTAATAAACGTTTGGGAACTGAGGAAACTAATTGTTGAAGCTTTGAAAGTGGAATACTTTACCATTCTTGCTTGATGTACAGCTTAAGTTGTTCAACAGTCCAAGGTCTTGTTGTCGTATTTTACGCTTCATAATGCGCCACACATTTTTGATGGGAGACATGTCTGGACTGCAGGCGGGCCAGGAAAGTACCCGCACTCTTTTACTACAAAAACACGTGGCTTGGCATTGTTTAGCTGAAATAAGCAGGGGCGTCCATGATAACGTTGCTTGGATGACAACATATGTTGCTCCAAAACCTGTATGGACCTTTCAGCATTAATGGTGCCTTCACAGATGTGTAAGTTACCCATGCCTTGGGCACTAATGCACCCCCATACCATCACAGATGCTGGCTTTTCAACTTTGCACCTATAACAATCCGGATGGTTATTTTACTCTTTGTTCTGGAGGACACCATGTCCACAGTTTCCAAATATAATTTGAAATGTGGACTCGTCAGACCACAGAACACTTTTCCACTTTGCATCAGTCCACCTTAGATGAGCTCGGGCCCGTTCCTGGGTGTTGTTGATAAATGGCTTTCGCTTTGAATAGTAGAGTTTTAACTTGCACTTACCGATGTAGCGACCAACTGTGGTTACCGACCATGGTTTTATGAAGTGTTCCTGAGCCTATGTGGTGATATCCTTTACACACTGATGTCGGTTTTTGATGCAGTACCACCTGAGGGATCAAAGGTCCGTAATATCGTCGCTTACGTGCAGTGATTTCTCCAGATTCTCTGAATGTTTTGATGATTTTACGGACCGTAGATGGTAAAACTCCCTAAATTCTTTGCAATAGCTCGTTGAGAAATGTTGTTCTAAAACTGTTCGACAATTTGCTTAGAAATTGGCGACCCTCACCCCATCCTTGTTGGTGAATGACTTAGCATTTCATGGAAGCTGCTTTTATACCCAATCATGGCACCCACCTGTTCCCAATTAGCCTGCACACCTGTGGGATGTTCCAAATAAGTGTTTGATGAGCATTCCTTCAACTTTATCAGTAATTATTGCCACCTTTCCCAACTTCTTTGTCACGTGTTGCTGGCATCAAATTCTAAAGTTAATGATTATTTGCACACATAAATAATGTTTAGGAGTTTGAACATCAAATATGTTGTCTTTGTAGCATATTCAACTGAATATGGGTTGAAAATGATTTCCAAATCCTTGTATTCTGTTTATATTTATATCTAACACAATTTCCCAACTCATATGGAAACGGGGTTTGTATTTTTGGTCCACTAAGACTCTTATACCGTACTGGGTTGCCGAGCCCTAGTCAACATGATGTGTATCTCATGTTTGTGGTGCTGCATGTCGTTCTTTCCACTGCTAGTTCATAGTCCTGATTTGCACAAAAAAGTAGACCTGGCCCTAAAAACGCAGCTTCATCACCGAACAAACCGGCAAGTAATGTAAAGTGGAAAAAAAAAGTGTGAGAAGGCATCCTGTGCGCCAGTTTCCAACAGCGGGAACCCAATGTGGGGCTTGTGGTGTTAGGATGTCATATAAATGATAAATAAATTTTAAAAAAGGCTTTTTATGCATTTATGAGCTATGCAAACGTTCCTGTGAAAGCATCGCGAGACAAATAGGAATTGTGTGTTCCCGCCTCAGGCAGCAGGAAGCTGGAGTACGCGGGGTCCACGTGGCACGAGGGCTGCTTCATCTGCCACGCCTGCCAGCAGCCCATCGGCTCCAAGTCCTTCATCCCCGAGAAGGACGAGCACTACTGCGTGCCGTGCTACGAGGACAAGTTCGCGCCGCGCTGCACTCGCTGTAAAAAGGTCAGTGAATGCACCCGCAGGAAGACACAAAGGGTCATGCTTGCCAACCATCCCGGATTTTCCGGGAGACTCCCGAAATTCAGCGCCTCTCCCGAAAACCTCCTGGGGCGAATTTTCTCCCGAAAATCTCCCAGAATTCAGGCGGAGCTGGAGGCCACGCCCCCTCCAGTTCCATGCGGACCCGAGTGACGTGTCGACAGCCTGTTTTCACGTCCGCTTTCCCACAATATAAACAGCGAGCCTGCCCAATGACGTTAGAACTGTAGAATGATCGAGTAGCGAGTTCTTGGCTTCTTATGTGGGTTTATTTTTAGGCAGGTTCATTAATGTCCTCCCAGCGCGGTAACAACACACAACAACAGCAGTCATGTTCGTCTGCCGTAAACAGCAATGTTGTGACACTCTTAAACAGGACAATACTGCCATATACTGTACATGCATATGTGAGTTCTTGTACATGCATATGCGAGTTCTTGGTTTCTTATGTGGGTTTATTTTTAGGCAGTTTCATTAATAGAATAGAATAGAATGAACTTTATTGTCATTATATTTGCATATAACGAGATTAAAGACTCCAACTTAAGGTGCGGTAGTGGGAACAAATATGGGGTGAAATAAATGACATAAGAGGAAATAAAGGAAAAACTAACAATTGAAATAAACAGACTACTATCCAATAAAAATAATAAGCAATTCTGTACAATATACAAACACTATAGAAGTACAAAATACAAATACTGTACAATATACAGAGCAAGACAGGTGTACCGAAGTAATAAATAACAATCAGTGACGGACGTATTGCACTCATTAATGTCCTCCCAGCGCGGTAACAACACACAACAACAGCAGTCATGTTTTTGTCCACCGTAAAGCAGTTCGTCTGCCTTAAACAGCAATGTTGTGACACTCTTAAACAGGACAATACTGCCATATACTGTACATGCATATGTGAGTTCTTGTACATGCATATGCGAGTTCTTGGTTTCTTATGTGGGTTTTTTTTTAGGCAGTTTCATTAATAGAATAAAATAGAATGAACTTTATTGTCATTATATTTGCATATAACGAGATTAAAGACTCCAACTTAAGGTGCGGTAGTGGGAACAAATATGGGGTGAAATAAATGACATAAGAGGTAACAAAGGAAAAACTAACAATTGAAATAAACAGACTACTATCCAATAAAAATAATAAGAAATTCTGTACAATATACAAACACTATAGAAGTACAAAATACAAATACTGTACAATATACAGAGCAAGACAGGAGTACCGAAGTAATAAATAACAATCAGTGACGGACGTATTGCACTCATTAATGTCCTCCCAGCGCGGTAACAACACACAACAACAGCAGTCATGTTTTTGTCCACCGTAAAGCAGTTCGTCTGCCGTAAACAGCAATGTTGTGACACTCTTAAACAGGACAATACTGCCATTTACTGTACATGCATATGTGACAATAACATCTACGTCTTTTAGAACAGTGGTTCTCAAACTATTTTCAGAGATGTAGCCCCTGTGAACATTTTTTTAATTCAAGTACCCCCTAATGAGAGCAAAGCATTTTTGGTTGAAAAAAAAAAAGATAAAGAAGTAAAATACAGCACTATGTCATCAGTTTCTGATTTATTAAATTGTATAACAGTGCAAAATATTGCTCATTTGTAGTGGTCTTTCTTCAACTATTTGGAAAAAAGATATGAAAATAACTAAAAACTTGTTGGAAAATAAACAAGTGATTCAATTATAAATAAAGATTTCTACAGATACTGTCCAGGGTGTACCCCGCCTTCCGCTCGATTGTAGCTGAGATAGGCGCCAGCGCCCCCCGCGACCCCAAAGAGAATAAGCGGTAGGAAAAGGGATGGATGGATAGCTGTAAATATACTCCTCCCCTCTTAACAACACCCCTCCCCCAACCACGCCCCCAACCTCCCAAAATCAGAGGTCTCAAGGTTGGCAAGTATGCAAAGGGGGCTCGGTCCAATCTGATATCATTCCGGTTCCAAACCTTTGGCATGAATTGCGCACGTGCATCATCAAGGAGTGTTCAAATGAGAGCGGAAAGCAAGCTGTTAGCCCTACAATTTCATTTCAAATACATTAAAGGAGAGTAAGGACTAACAGAAGTGTATATACAGTCAGGAAGACATTCATTAGCAAACTGACACTGGTCAAAGTTGTAATTAAATCACCAAAAATAATTCCCGGGCGCAGCTACCGCTGCTGCCCACTGCTCCCCTCACCTCCTAGTGGGTGAACAAGGGGATGGGTCAAATTCAGAGGACACATTTCACAACACCTAGTGTGTGTGTTATGTTTGACAGAGGAGGAGTTGACGGTACAGACACCAGGGGGCAGTAAAGTTATATAAATAAATGATAAATGGGTTGTACTTGTATAGCGCTTTTCTACCTTCAAGGTACTCAAAGCGCTTTGACACTACTTCCACATTTACCCATTCACACACACATTCACACACTGATGGAGGGAGCTGCCATGCAAGGCGCCAACCAGCACCCATCAGCAGCAAGGGTGAAGTGTCTTGCTCAGGACACAACGGACGTGACGAGGTTGGTACTAGGTGGGAATTGAACCAGGGACCCTCGGGTTGCGCACGGCCACTCTACCACTGCGCCACGCCGTCCCTGATTTATTATATATATAGCTGTTTGACAGAGGAGGAGTTGACGGCACAGACACCAGGGGTAAGTAAAGTTACATGATTTATTATATATATACCTGTTTGACAGAGGAGGAGTTGACGGCACAGACACCAGGGGGAAGTAAAGTTATATGATTTATTATATATATAGCCAATATATGACTGCGTGGGGTTCTCTTAAAGTACTCCGACTTCTTCCTACCTCCAAAGACATGCACCTGGGGATAGGCCCCTCCCACCTCCAAAGACATGCACCTGGGCATAGGTTGATTGGCCGCACTAAAAATTGGCCCTGCCATGAGCTAGCGACTCGTCAAAGGTGTACGCCACCTTCTGCCCGAATGCAGCTGAGATAGGCTCCAGCACCCCCCGCAACCCTGAAAGGGACAAGCGGTAGAAAATGGATAAAGAGAAACAGAGAGCATAAAGCTTGTGTCCACCAGGATCCTTTGGTCCACTGGTCCTTATACAGCTCGTCCTCATCAGTCAGGTGTGCAGATTGCCGATCGCCCCACAGCCTTGCCGGCATGTGGGCGTGTCTCGGTGCGCCGCCAGCGGATGTTTCTGGCAGACCCAGCTATCGGGGATAATAATAATAATAATGGATTAGATTTATATCGCGCTTTTCTATTGTTATATACTCAAAGCGCTCACAGAGAAGTGGGAACCCATCATTCTTTCACACCTGGTGGTGGTAAGCTACATCTGTAGCCACAGCTGCCCTGGGGTAGACTGACGGAAGCGTGGCTGCCAGTTTGCGCCTACGGCCCCTCCGACCACCACCAATCATTCATTCACCGGTGTGAGCGGCACCGGGGGCAAACGGTGAAGTGTCCTGCCCAAGGACACAATGGCAGCGACTTTGATGTCCATAGGTGGGAAGCGAACCTGCAACCCTCAGGTTTCTGGCACGGCCGCTCTACCCACTACGCCATGCCGCCCGGATAAGCGGGTTCGAGCCTGCGCCGTGACAGTAACCCCCCCCCCTTATGGACGGATTCCAGATGTCCCAAGACTGACAACAGAACAACAAAATCAAGAGATAAGGGAGGTAGGAGGGGAAAACTGGTGGCGGGTCGCCGGCCCAAGTGTCCCTGAAACCATCGGGGACGAGTCTGGTGGAGGCGGCGAGTAGACCGCCTTTGCAGCCGGTGAGTCGAACAGTCAATGGGGCTCCAAAAGCGTCCATGCACTGGCCACCGGGGGCGCCGTGTGCGGGCGCCTGATGGTCGCCTGTTTGGCCTGCCAGCCGGAAGTTGCGGGAGCCACACTGCAGGAGACGTGGAGGACGATGTCGTCGGAGCCGGAAATGAGGAGGATGGCTGAGGTGCAAAAGTATGGGGCTGGCCGCGGTGCTGAAGCTTGCGCTGCTGGCAAAAAATTCTGAGGCTGGCGCTGCTCGCCGATGTGCTGAGGTCGGCGTCTTCCAGCCGAGGTGCTGAGATCGGCGCTTTTCTGTCTACACACTGTCTGCTTGCAAGTACTCTGTGTGTGTGCGCTGCCGAACATGCTCCTCTGCACATAAAACCAGCAATGTAATGACGTGAGAACGCGCCGGTTAAAAAATTTTACAATTAAAAAAACTGGAACCCGGTACTTTTCAAACAGAGCACAGAACCGTTTTTGATTCATTAGTACCACGATACTACACTAGTACCGGTCTATCGTACAAGTTTGATCACATTACGCCTGTACTGGCTCACCTGCACTGGTTTCCTGTGCACTTAAGATGTGACTTTAAGGTTTTACTACTTACGTATAAAATACTACACGGTCTAGCTCCATCCTATCTTGCCGATTGTATTGTACCATATGTCCCGGCAAGAAAATCTGCGTTCAAAGGACTCCGGCTTATTAGTGATTCCCAAAGCCCAAAAAAAGTCTGCGGGCTATAGAGCGTTTTCATTTCGGGCTCCAGTACTCTGGAATGCCCTCCCGGTAACAGTTCGAGATGCCACCTCAGTAGAAGCATTTAAGTCTTACCTTAAAACTCATTTGTATACTCTAGCCTTTAAATAGACTCCCTTTTTAGACCAGTTGATCTGCCGTTTCTTTTCTTTTTCTCCTATGTCCCACCCTCCCTTGTGGAGGGGGTCCGGTCCGATCCGGTGGCCATGTACTGCTTGCCTGTGTATCGGCTGGGGACATCTCTGCGCTGCTGATCCGCCTCCGCTTGGGATGGTTTCCTGCTGGCTCCGCTGTGAACGGGACTCTCGCTGCTGTGTTGGATCCGCTTTGGACTGGACTCTCGTGACTGTGTTGGATCCATTATGGATTGAACTTTCACAGTATCATGTTAGACCCGCTCGACATCCATTGCTTTCCTCCTCTCCAAGGTTCTCATAGTCATCATTGTCACCGACGTCCCACTGGGTGTGAGTTTTCCTTGCCCTTATGTGGGCCTACCGAGGATGTCGTGGTGGTTTGTGCAGCCCTTTGAGACACTAGTGATTTAAGGCTATATAAGTAAACATTGATTGATTGATTGATTGATAAATCAATCAATCAATCAATCAATGTTTATTTATATAGCCCCAAATCACAAATGTCTCAAAGGACTGCACAAATCATTACGACTACAACATCCTCGGAAGAATAAAATAAATGATAAATGGGTTGTACTTGTATAGCGCTTTTCTACCTTCAAGGTACTCAAAGCGCTTTGACACTACTTCCACATTTACCCATTCACACACACATTCACACACTGATGGAGGGAGCTGCCATGCAAGGCGCCAACCAGTACCCATCAGGAGCAAGGGTGAAGTGTCTTGCTCAGGACACAACGGACGTGACGAGGTTGGTACTAGGTGGGATTTGAACCAGGGCCCCTCGGGTTGCGCACGGCCACTCTCCCACTGTGCCACGCCGTCCCTAAGAACCCACAAAAGGGCAAGGAAAACTCACACCCAGTGGGCAGGGAGAATTCACATCCAGTGGGACGCCAGTGACAATGCTGACTATGAGAAACCTTGGAGAGGACCTCAGATGTGGGCAACCCCCCCCCCCCCCCCCCCCCCCCCCACCCCTATAGGGGACCGAAAGCAATGGATGTCGAGCGGGTCTAACATGATGCTGTGAAAGTTCAATCCATAGTGGATCCAACACAGCCGCGAGAGTCCAGTTCAAAGCGGATCCAAGACAGCAGCGAGAGTCCCGTCCACAGGACACCATCTCAAGCGTAGGCGGATCAGCAGCGTAGAGATGTCCCCAACCGATACAGGCGAGCGGTCCATCCTGGGTCCCGACGAGCGGTCCATCCCGGGTCTCGACTCTGGACAGCCAGTACTTCATCCATGGTCATCGGACCGGACCCCCTCCAAAAGGGAGGGGAGGACATAGGAGAAAGAAAAGAAGCGGCAGATCAACTGGTCTAAAAAGGAGGTCTATTTAAAGGCTAGAGTATACAGATGAGTTTTAAGGTGAGACTTAAATGCTTCTACTGAGGTTGCATCTCGAACTGTTACCGGGAGGGCATTCCAGAGTACTGGAGCCCGAACGGAAAACGCTCTATAGCCCGCAGACTTTTTTTGGGCTCTAGGAATCACTAATAAGCCGGAGTCTTTTGAACGCAGATTTCTTGCCGGGACATATGGTACAATACAATCGGCAAGATAGGATGGAGCTAGACCGTGTAGTATTTTATACGTAAGTAGTAAAACCTTAAAGTCACATCTTAAGTGCACAGGAAGCCAGTGCAGGTGAGCCAGTACAGGCGTAATGTGATCGAACTTTCTTGTTCTTGTCTAAAGTCTAGCAGCCGCATTTTGTACCAACTGTAATCTTTTAATGCTAGACATAAGGAGACCCGAAAATAATACGTTACAGTAATCGAGGCGAGACGTAACAAACGCATGGATAATGATCTCGGCGTCTTTAGTGGACAGAATGGAGCGAATTTTAGCGATATTACAGAGATGAAAGAAGGCCGTTTTAGTAACGCTTTTAATGTGTGACTTAAAGGAGAGAGTTGGGTCGAAGATAATACCCAGATTTTTTACCGAGTCACCTTGTTTTATTATTTGGTTGTCAAATGTTAAAGTTGTATTATTAAATAGAGGTCGGTGTCTAGCAGGACCGATAATCAGCATTTCCATTTTTTTGGCGTTAAGTTGCAAAAAGTTAGCGGACATCCATTGTTTAATTTCATTAAGACACGCTTCCAACTGACTACAGTCCGGCGTGTTGGTCAGCTTTAGGGGCATGTAGAGTTGGGTGTCATCAGCATAGCAGTGAAAGCTAATACCGTATTTGCGTATGACGTCACCCAGCGGCAGCATGTAGATGCTGAAGAGTGCAGGGCCAAGGACCGAACCCTGGGGAACTCCACACGTTACCTTAACATAGTCCGAGGTCACACTGTTATGGGAGACGTACTGCATCCTATCAGTAAGATAAGAGTTAAACCAAGACAGGGCTGAGTCTAACATACCAATTCGTGTTTTGATACGCTCTAATAAAATATTATGATCGACGGTATCGAAAGCAGCGCTAAGATCGAGGAGCAGCAACATAGATGACGCATCAGAATCCATCGTTAGCAATAGATCATTAGTCATTTTTGCGTGGGCTGTCTCCGTGGAGTTTATTTGCACATAGATTGTTAGACGCTAAGTGTTCATTTAACCGCTCCGCAACAATTTTTTCGAGGATTTTTGAAATAAAGGGAAGGTGAGACACCGGTCGGTAGTTTACCATGAGGTCAGGATCGAGGTTAGGTCTTTTAAGAAGAGGATGAATAACCGCTTTTTTGAATGCTAGGGGAACAGTGCCCGAGGAAAGTGATAAGTTTATAATATTTAGCACTGATGGACCTAATAATACAAAGAGCTCCTTGATCAGTTTCCCAGGAAGTGGGTCAAGTAAACATGTTGTTTGTTTTATTCCATTTACACGTTGTAACAATTCCTCTAATGTTATTTCATCAAAACGAGAGAAACTATTTTGGAGGGCAGTATCCGCCGTATATACCATCGTTTCAGTGTTAATAGCTGGGACGCATTGTCTTTAATCTCCTTTCTAATGACTTCAATTTTCTTACTAAAGAATTGCATAAAGTCATCAGCTGAGTGGGTTGAGCTACTGGAAGGAGTCCCTTGTTGGGTTAGCGATGCTACCGTACTAAACAAAAATTTAGGATCGTTTTTATTACGATGGATTGATTGATAAACAGTCTTTTTAACTGGAAGATTGATTTTAACAAAGTATCCGTTTGCCAGAATAAATGCGGCTCATTGCTCGATTTGGCCGATCAGGAAAGGTTTACCCTCCCCTCCTGCAGACCCTGGCCAAAGGTGGCGTGACCTACCGGGACGAGCCCTGGCACAAGGAGTGTTTCGTGTGCAGCGGCTGCAAGACGCAGCTGGCCGGCCAACACTTCACCTCGCGGGACGAGAGCCCCTACTGCCTCAAGTGCTTCGGCAGCCTCTACGCCAAGAAGTGCCAGGCCTGCAGCAAACCAATCACAGGCAAGGAACAAACCACACGTGATTACATGTTCTAGATGAAAATGTCAAGTCATCATTAAATGGCCCTAAAATATGTCAAAATGCATTAATAAATCATCTTCTTTTCCAATAACTCTATAACTGATTACAGTAGTTCAGATTCAGTAGTTCAAAATCAGATTCACAGCCCCGAAATCTTGGGATTGTTTTCATTTCTGATGCCCCGCCCACCAACGCTTGACCAATTAGAAAGTCTGTGAGAGTTCAGGTTGACACTTAATTTTGAAAGTAATTGTGATTATGCATTTTTTTTAAATTCCATACAATTTAATAATGACTAAATATCATTATTTATAATTAATATATTTTTTAGAACATAGTTTGTCATTTCTTATATAACATTCTGACAATAAAATCACATTTGCGTCAAAGAAGAAATTGAAAAAATATATATTTAAAATGACACTAAATTTGAAAGTAATTGTGATTATGCATTTTAAAAAATTGCATACAATTTAATAATGACTAAATATCATTATTTAAGATTAATATAATTTATAGAACATATTTTCATTTGTTATGTGACATTCTGACAATAAAATCACATTTGTGTCAAATAAAGAAGAAATGGAAAAAAATATATTTAAAATGGCACTTAAGTTGAAAGGAATTGTGCATATGCATTAGGAAAAATGCACGCAATTTAATAATGACTAAATATCATTATTTATCATTAATATATTTTTTAGAACATAGTTTGTCATTTCTTATATAACATTCTGACAGTAAAATGACATTTGTGTCAAAGAAGAAATTGAAAAAAAATAAATTTGAAAGTAATTGTGACTATGCATTTTTTTAAAATTGCATACAATTTAATAATCACTATATATCATCATTTATAATTAATCTAATTTATAGAACATATTTTGCCATTTGTTGTATGACATTCTGACAATAAAATCAAATTTCTGTCGAATAAAGAAGAAATAGAAAAAAAAGTATTTAAAATGACACTTAACTTAAAAGTAATTGTGATTATACATAAAAAAGGCATACAATTGAATAATTACTAAATATCGTTATTTATAATTATTATAACTTATAGAACATATTTTGTCATTTGTTTTCTGACATTCTGACAAAAAATCACATTTGTGTTGAATAAAGAAAAAATAGGAAAAAAAATATTTAAAATTTGAAAGTAATTGATTATGCATTTAAAAAATTGCACACAATTTTATATTAAATCAATATCATTATTTATAAATTATTAAACATATTTTGTCATTTGTTGTATGACATTCTGACAATAAAATCACATGTTTCAAATAGAGAAGAAATAGAAAATAAAATATTTAAAATGACTCTTAATTCTAAAGTAATTGTGATTATGCAATAAAAAATTGCATACAATTTAATAATGACTAAATATAATTATTTATAATTAATATAATTTATAGAACATCTTTTGTCATTTGTTGTATGACATTCTGACAATAAAATCACATTTGTGTCAAAATATTGGGGTCTTTTTATTAAATATCATTATTTATAATTAATATATTTTTTTAGAACATAGTTTGTCATTTCTTATATAACATTCTAACAATAAAATCACATTTGCGTCAAAGAAGAAATTGAAAAAATATATATTTAAAATGACACTAAATTTGAAAGTAATTGTGATTATGCATTTTTAAAAATTGCATACAATTTAATAATGACTAAATATCATTATTTATAATTAATATAATTTATAGAACATATTTTCATTTGTTATGTGACATTCTGACAATAAAATCACATTTGTATCAAATAAAGAAGAAATGGAAAAAAAAATATTTAAAATGGCACTTAAGTTGAAAGGAATTGTGCACATGCATTAGGAAAAAATGCACGCAATTTAATAATGACTAAATATCATTATTTATAATTAATATATTTTTTAGAACATAGTTTGTCATTTCTTATGTAGCATTCTGACAGTAAAATGACATTTGCGTCAAAGAAGAAATTGAAAAAAAATAAATTTGAAAGTAATTGTGATTATGCATTTTTAAAAAACACATACAATTTAATAATCACTATATATCATCATTTATAATTAATCTAATTTATAGAACTTATTTTGTCATTTGCTGTATGACATTCTGACAATAAAATCTCATTTGTGTCGAATAAAGAAGAAATAGAAAAAAAAGTATTTAAATGACACTTAACTTAAAATTAATTGTGATTATACATTAAAAAATGCATACAATTGAATAGTTACTAAATATCGTTATTTATAATTAATATAACTTATAGAACATATTTTGTCATTTGTTTTGTGACATTCTGACAATAAAATCACATTTGTGTCAAATAAAGAAGAAATAGAAAAAAAAATATTTAAAATTTGAAAGTAAATGATTATGCATTTAAAAAATTGCATACAATTTTATATTAAATCAATATCATTATTTATAAATTATTAAACATATTTTGTCATTTGTTGTATGACATTCTGACAATAAAATCACATGTTTCAAATAAAGAAGAAATAGAAAATAAAATATTTAAAATGACACTTAATTCTAAAGTAATTGTGATTATGCAATAAAAAATTGCATACAATTTAATAATGACTAACTATCATTATTTATAATTAATATCTTTTTTAGAACATAGTTTGTCATTTCTTATATAACATTCTGACAATAAAATCAAATTTGCATCAAAGAAGAAATTGAAAAAATGTACATTTAAAATGACACTAAATTTGAAAGTAATTGTGATTATGCATTTTT
This sequence comes from Nerophis ophidion, assembly GCF_033978795.1. Lineage (NCBI taxonomy): Eukaryota > Metazoa > Chordata > Actinopteri > Syngnathiformes > Syngnathidae > Nerophis > Nerophis ophidion. The sequence continues at coordinate 12,797,746 of NC_084621.1, forward strand.
TTTTAAATACATACAATTTAATAATCACTATATATCATCATTTAGAATTAATTTAATTTATAGAACATATTTTGACAATAAAATCACATTTGTGTCAAATAAAGAAGAAATAGAAAAAAAATATTTAAAATGGCACTTAATTCTAAAGTAATTGTGATTATGCAATAAAAAATTGCATACAATTTAATAATGACTAAATATCATTATTTATAATTAATATAATTTATAGAACATCTTTTGTCATTTGTTGTATGTCATTCTGACAATAAAATCACATTTGTGTCAAAATATTGGGGTCTTTTTATTAAATATCATTATTTATAATTAATATATTTTTTTAGAACATAGTTTGTCATTTCTTATATAACATTCTGACAATAAAATCAAATTTGCGTCAAAGAAGAAATTGAAAAAATATATATTTAAAATGACACTAAATTTGAAAGTAATTGTGATTATGCATTTTAAAAAAATACATACAATTTGATAATCACTATATATCATCATTTATAATTAATATAATTTATAGAACATATTTTGTCATTTGTTGTATGTCATTCTGACAATAACATCACATTTGTGTCAAAATATTGGGGTCTTTTTAAAGTTAATTTAAGTACTTAACTGTGATTAATCGCAATTCATCAAAATGAAAAATGCATTAAAAAATGGCATACAATTTAATACTTACTAAATATCATTATTTATAATTTATTAAACATATTTTGTCATTTGTTATATGACATTCTGACAATAAAATCACGTGTCAAATAAAGAAGAAATAGAAAATAAAATATTTAAAATGACACTTAATTCTAAAGTAGTTGTGATTATGCATTTTAAAAAAATTACCTACAATTTAATAATTACTAAATATCATTATTTATAATTAATATAATTTATAGAACATATTTTGTAATTTCTTATGTGACATTCTGACAATAAAAATCACATTTGTGTCAAAGAATAAATTGCAGAAAAAAAAATGTAAAATGACACTAAATTTTAAAGTAACTGTGATTATGCTTTTAAAAAATGCATACATTTTAATAATTACTATACATCATCATTTATAATTAATATAATTTATAGAACATATTTTGTCATTTGTTGTATGTCATTCTGACAATAACATCACATTTGTGTCAAAATATTGGGGTCTTTTTAAAGTTAATTTAAGTACTTAACTGTGATTAATCGCAATCAATCAAAATGAAAAATGGTGATTAATCTGGATTAAAAATGTTATATTTGAACTACACTAGTAATAATAATATTGACTGTAAGAGGCTCCAGCAGCCCCTGCGAGCCCGAAAGGGACAAAGCGGTAGTAAATGGATGGACGGGTGTATAATTCCCACAGAAATTCCTCAGGTTTAAGACCGACTTGCGGCATTTAACAATTAATCGAAGCAACAAAATATATATTAAAACTTTTTTTTTTTATCCCAATGAATGAATTTAATGGATGAATCTTTGCAGGCGTACTTGGAATGTTACTTCAGTAAAACATTGCCTGTAGACTTCATGAAAGTGGCGGTTTGACCCTGTAACAGATTAATTTGCTTTACAATATTTCAAAAAACACCCAAGGTTAATAGAATTCAGATCTTGAATTTATTTGGTAGAAATTATGATGAAGGGCCTCCTGGTTCAGTAACTAACGGCCAAAACTGCCGTCATATTTACACTTTAACTTGCTTAGAGGCGGATACTGAACTGAAGGGTGATGATGAATTGCAAAAAAAATGTTTCGCAAATGACAGATTGTGGGTGTGGCATCGCGCCAAATTTTGATCTGATGGTTCGCCACAAAAAGTTAAAAAGTCAGTTTCAGGAGTTCACATCTTGATCCTAATTGCTACAAAAGATGAGGACCGTCTAAAGTGGCTTTATTTTATTTGATCTTATTTCACTTCATTTTATTTATTTATTTTTTTAAATGTTTATTTCATTTCATTGTATTTATTTTTATTTAATTGTATTTATTCAATTTTATTTTACTTAATTATTTTTCTTTCTTTTCAATTTTTTAAAATGTTTCATTTTATTTCATCCATCCATCCATTTCTACCGCTTATTCCCTTTGGGTATTTCTTTAATTGTATTTGATTTAATTAATTTTTTTAAATGTTTTATTTTATTTCATTGTATTTATATTTATTTAATTGCATTTAATTTAATTTTTTTTTCTATTTTACTCAATTTTATTTATTTAAATGTGTGTTTGTCAGGCTTTCCCTGACAGTTTGTTTATGTTTTAGTTTTTTCGTCTGCATTTGTCTTGGTTGTCCTCTGTATGTGTAGTATTTCCTGTCAGCGCTCTTATTTTGTCTATTTCCTGTGTTTCTCCCTGAGCGCTTTTCCCCCTCAGCTGTGGCTGATTGGCACCTGGTGTCAATCAGCCCGGTCCTATTCTAACCTGCCTTCCCATCCAGTCTGGGCTGGATTATTGTCGCTCTTGTCGTTGCTACCTGTCGTGTCTTGTCGTATCATATCGTGTCGATACGGCGTTGTGGTGATCTATTTTCGATAGTATTTTGTAGCTTATTGTCTTTTTGTTCCCTGCTTCCAAGTTTGTTTTCATGTTACATGTATGACTTCTGTTTCCGGCTCAATACCTGCTAGCTTCCATGCTAGGCCTTTTTTGTTTTTGCTCGCTTCCATGCTAAGCTCCGTTTATTTTCTAGTTCCCATGCTAGCTCTCTTTGTTTGTTATCCGCCTCGTGCGCGCTTTTTGTTGTACCCCTTTGGTTTGTTCTTGTTTTAGTGTTTTTTATTCAATCATGTTTCCTCACTCCATCTCTGCATCTTGGGGTTTGTCACAAACTAACTCTGACAGTATTTCATTTCATTTTATTTGTTTATTTAGTTGTATTTCTTTTAATGCATTTTTTAATTGTATTATATTATACCTAATTTTCTTTATTTTTTCTTTTTTTTTTTTTTTATTTCATTGCATTGTATTTATTTTGATTTAATTGTATTGACGAGTTGTTCTCTCATGGGTGCAGCGGAAGATGAAACACAGCGGGAGGGTAAGGATAATGATTTATTTACACACTAAAGAACAAAATAAAACAGACTAGGAGACAAAACACTTTGCATGAAGGCACTAACAAACACAACAAGAGAACTAGCTTGGAAGCTAGGAAGAACAGAAAGCGCTAGCGTGAGAACTAGGGAAAAGAACAAACAAAATAGCGTGGAAGCTAATCGAGCGCTAATAGTTACCACAATGCTGGAATGTGACGTCATCTGTTGCGTGGGAGAAAACAAGAGTCCAACACTGAATGTCAAACAGAGGCGGGCCTATATAGGGTATCTGTGTTGGCCCTGCGATGAGGTGGCGACTTGTCCAGGGTGTACCCCGCCTTCCGCCCGATTGTAGCTGAGATAGGCGCCAGCGCCCCCCCCGCGACCCCAAAAGGGAATAAGCGGTAGAAAATGGATGGAAATAATCAAGGCAGGTGCGCGTGATCAAAGCAGAGACAGCGGGTAACTATGACAACGGAAACAAAACCAGGAAGTGCCACAAAGAACTGAGGAAGACAAATAAACAGAACCAAAACCAGAAGATGCCATGATCCAAGACGTGGATCATGACGAAAAAATATATTTTCCTTTTTTTTTTTCATTTTACTTCATTTCATTTCTTTCCTTTTTTCTTTTAAAATTCAATGTCATTTCATTTTATTTATTTTTATTTCATTGTATTTATTTTAATATTTTTATTTTTATTTACTTCATTTTATTTTTATTAATTCGTATTTATTTTTATTTAATTGTTTTTCTTTTCATTTTATTTTATTGGATTTTTTTTCTCTTTATTTTACTTGTTTTTTTTTTTATTTTTATTTTTTTTTATTTAATTGTATTTATTTTAATTGATTTATTTTTATTTTTATTTACTTCCTTTTATTTTTATTAATTCGTATTTATTCTTATTTAATTGTTTTTCTTTTCATTTTATTTTATTAGATTTTTTTTCTCTTTATTTTACTTTTTTTATTTTCATTTTATTTGTTTTTATTTAATTGCATTTAATTTTTTTTTTTTTTTTTTTTTGCAAAGACATGCACCTGGGGCAACACTAAAAATGGTCCCTAGTGTGTGAATGTGAGTGTGAATGTTGTCTGTCTATCTGTGTTGGCCCTGCGATGAGGTGGCGACTTGTCCAGGGTGTACCCCACCTTCCGCCCGATTGTAGCTGAGATAGGCGCCAGCGCCCCCCGCGACCCCAAAAGGGAATAAGCGGTAGAAAATGGATGGATGGATATTTAATTGTATTTATTTTCATTTCATTTTATTTTATTTTATTTATTTATTTTTTATTAGGGCCTGAGCAGATAATTGCAAGCGTTGGTGAGTGTGGGCGCTCGTATCGCGAGCAGGCCCATAAAAATCCTGATAAATATTATTTACATGTGCGTTAAAGATCATTTGTATTAGCTGCCTGTTTCCTATATGTCTATATACGATGTTATTAGCAATACAGATAATCTGTATCATCATTATTAATATTATAATGAATTATCAGTGTGGGGATTCCATCTGGTTGCTACTCCTCTCTTCTTTATTGGCAGGTTTCGGCGGGGGCAAGTACATCTCCTTCGAGGAGCGGCAGTGGCATCAGCCCTGCTTCACCTGCTCCCAGTGCTCCGTGTCGCTGGTGGGCGCCGGCTTCTTCCCCGACGGCGAGCGCATCCTGTGCCGCGACTGCCACAGCAGCCTATAAACATCTGCCATTTTTCTCCGGCGGCAGCCAAAGTCTGAGGTAACACGGGGCAAACTCACGCCAAAACCACAAAAACTTCCTTGTGCTGTATGGACCAAGATTCCATCATCGTCTTTTTTTTATTATTTTATTTTTTGGCATTTGCAACGTGTCACACATCGCCACCATCATCTTCATCCGTGCATCTTATTTACATCGTAGCAACACACCCAAATGTTACTCTTTTGAAGGGGGGAACAAATATTACCAGCTTTATAAGAATTAGCCTTATAAAGGCTGTATAAGTTGTTAATGCTTCACACTGTCAAGGAGTTTTGTGTGTAGAATTTTGAGGACAAAAATGAATTATTCCACTGTGGAATAAGCCTGTAACATAAAATGTATTTTAAAAAAAGTGGAGTTTTTGGAATACTTTTCATTTTTCATAAATTTGCAAAAATCGTACTGTCATGGAGTATTGTGTGTAGAATTTTGAGGACAAAAATGAATTATTCCATTGCGGAATAAGGCTGTAACATAAAATGTTTGAAAAAAAAAAGTGGAGTTTTTGGATTACTTTTAATTTTTCATGAATTTGCAAAAATCTCACTGTCATGGGGTATTGTGTGTAGAATTTTGAGGACAAAAATTAATTATTCCATTGTGGAATAAGGCTGTAACGTAAAATGTGTAAAAAAAAATAAAAAATAAAAAAAAGTTGAGTTTTTGGATTACTTTTAATTTTTCATAAATTTGCAAAAATCCCTGAAAAAGAACCATTTTTTTCACACTGTCATGGGGTATTGTGTGTAGAATTTTGAGGACAAAAATGAATTATTCCACTGTAGAATAAGGCTGTAACATAAAATGTGTAAAAGTGGAGTTTTTGGATTACTTTTAATTGTTCATAAATTTGCAAAAATCTCACTGTCATGGGGTATTGTGTGTAGAATTTTGAGGACAAAAATTAATTATTCCATTGTGGAATAAGGCTGTAACGTAAAATGTGTAAAAAAAAATAAAAAATAAAAAAAAGTTGAGTTTTTGGATTACTTTTAATTTTTCATAAATTTGCAAAAATCCCTGAAAAAGAACCATTTTTTTCACACTGTCATGGGGTATTGTGTGTAGAATTTTGAGGACAAAAATGAATTATTCCACTGTAGAATAAGGCTGTAACATAAAATGTGTAAAAGTGGAGTTTTTGGATTACTTTTAATTGTTCATAAATTTGCAAAAATCTTACTGTCATGGGGTATTGTGTGTAGAATTTTGAGGACAAAAATTAATTATTCCATTGTGGAATAAGGCTGTAACGTAAAATGTGTACAAAAAAAAGTGGAGTTTTTGGATTACTTTTAATTTTTCATAATTTTGCAAAAATCTTACTGTCATGGGGTATTGTGTGTAGAATTTTGAGGACAAAAATTCATTATTCCATTCTGGAATAAGGCTCTAACGTAAAATGTGTAAAAAAAAAAAAAAAAGTAGAATTTTTGGATTACTTTTAATTTTTCATAAATTTGCAAAAATCTCTGAAAAATAATATTTTTTTTTCACACTGTCATGGGGTATTGTGTAGAATTTTCAGGACAAAAATGAATTATTCCACTGTAGAATAAGGCTGTAACATAAAATGTGTAAAAGTGGAGTTTTTGGATTACTTTTAATTTTTCATAAATTTGCAAAAATCTTACTGTCATGGGGTATTGTGTGTAGAATTTTGAGGACAAAAATGAATTATTCCATTGTGGAATAAGGCTGTAGCGTAAAATGTGTAAAAAAAAAAAAAAAAAAATTTAAAAGTTGAGTTTGTGGATTACTTCTAATTTTTCATTAATTTGCAAAAATCTCTGAAAAATAATAAAAATTTGTCACACTGTCATGGGGTATTGTGTGTAGAATTTTCAGGACAAAAATGAATTATTCCACTTGTGGAATAAGGCTGTAAAATAAAATGTGTGTAAAAAAAAAAAAAAAAAAGTGGAGTTTTTGGATTACTTTTCATTCGTCAAAAATGTGCAAAAATCTCTGAAAAAGAAAGCTATATTTTTCACACTGTCATGGGGTATTGTGTGTAGAATTTTGAGGACAAAAATGAATTATTCCATTGCGGAATAAGGCTGTAACATAAAATGTGTAAAAAAAAAAAGTGGAGTTTTTGGATTACTTTTAATTTTTCATAAATTTGCAAAAATCCCTGAAAAAGAACCATTTTTTTCACACTGTCATGGGGTATTGTGTGTAGAATTTTGAGGACAAAAATGAATTATTCCACTGTAGAATAAGGCTGTAACATAAAATGTGTAAAAGTGGAGTTTTTGGATTACTTTTAATTGTTCATAAATTTGCAAAAATCTTACTGTCATGGGGTATTGTGTGTAGAATTTTGAGGACAAAAATTAATTATTCCATTGTGGAATAAGGCTGTAACGTAAAATGTGTAAATAAAAAAAAATTGAGTTTTTGGATTACTTTTAATTTTTCATAAATTTGCAAAAATCTCTGAAAAATAACAGTTCTTTTTCACACTGTCATGGGGTATTGTGTGTAGAATTTTCAGGACAAAAATGAATTACTCCATTTGTGGAATAAGGCTGTAACATAAAATGTGTGTAAAAAAAAAAAGTGGAGTTTTTGGATTACTTTTCATTTGTCAAAAATTTGCAAAAATCTCTGAAAAATAAAGCTATATTTTTCACACTGTCATGGGGTATTGTGTGTAGAATTTTGAGGACAAAATTTATCATTCCATTGTGGAATAAGGCTGTAACATAAAATGTTTAAAAAAGTGGAGTTTTTGGATTACTTTTAATTTTTCATAAATTTGCAAAAATCCCTGAAAAAGAACCATTTTTTTCACACTGTCATGGGGTATTGTGTGTAGAATTTTCAGGACAGAAATGAATTATTCCACTGTAGAATAAGGCTGTAACATAAAATGTGTAAAAGTGGAGTTTTTGGATTACTTTTAATTTGTCATAAATTTGCAAAAATCTCTGAAAAATAAAGCTATATTTTTCACACTGTCATGGGGTATTGTGTGTAGAATTTTGAGAACAAAAAAAATAATCATTCCATTGTGGAATAAGGCTGTAACATAAAATCTGGGAATACTTTCTGGACTCCCTGTACATTGCTATTAGCCTTATAATCAGGTGTATATTACCATATAGCTCAAATAAAATAGTAGTTAATAATGATTTATTAATGTTTAAGAGCATTACTAACCTTCTTATAAACAATTTCGAAACCTTTTACAAACGTAACTTTATAAATTATTTCCAAATGTGTTAATAACTAGGTTAGTAATGTTTTAAAGTAGTCACTTTTTGTCACATCTTATGTTACAGCCTTATTCCAACATGGAATACATTCATTGTTGTCCTCAAAATTCTACACAAAATACCCCACAGTGACAATGTGGAAACATTTTTGTATCACTTTTAAATATTTTTAATTAATTAGCAAAAAACTCGGAAAAATATTTAATTTTTTTCACACCGTCATCATGGGGCATTGTGTGTAGAATTTTGAGGACAAAAATGAATTATTCCATTTCGGAATAAGGCTTTAACATAAAATCTGTGAATACTTTCTGGACTCACTGTTATTAGCCTTATGATCAGGTGTATATTACCATATAGCTCAAATAAAATAGTAGTTAATAATTAGGGTCCGCAGGCCCATTGCAAAATGACTCCACGAAAATTGCGATCTAATGAAAAAACCAAATCCCAATACTCAAATAAATAAAATAAAACAGAGCAAAAACTGCTCCCAGGAAGAAAATACTAACAAAATTGCTTGTAACTTCCAGTAGGAATGCCGGAAAGACATGAAACAAAAACTTATATGTAGGTCTCACTTAGACCTACATTTAGATAATCGACATCCTTCGGCAAAAATCAACAGGAAGTTCAAAATTGCCCCTTCAAAATAAAAGTTTTGTGAACAACCGTCACCTTTTTTCAAACGTTATCTCCTCTGAGCGCGTTTGTCGTTTCGGCTTCAAACGCGCACAGGAGAGACATCGAACCCTTCTGATTAAAAGTGTAGAACAAAGTTTTGATTACTGCTCCGGTTTTGATTTTACGCGCCTTCAAAGAACCCCGCGCAAAGTTACCTAAAAATGTCATTTTTGCCTCTTTGAGCTGTAATTTGACCCCTTTAAAGTGCTTCAAAGTGCAAGTTAAAGCTCTACTATACAACGCGAAAGCCATTTATCAACAACATCCAGAAACGCCGGTCTGTAATTTGACCCCCTTACCATGCTTTAAAACTCCCCAAATTTTACACACACATCGGTCTGGCATGCCTTCCCAACTTATTGGGCAGCCAAACCAGAAAAATCAAAATTGCGCGCTAGCGCCCCCTAGGAAGGAAAGAAAAACAGACTGCTTGTAACTTCCGTTAGGAATGTCGTACAGACATGAAATAAAAACTGTCACGTAGGTCTAACTTAGACCTAAATGTCATAATTGTATCTTCTAGGACAAAAATCAACAAAAATTTTGCAAAAACCCATTCAAAGCAAAATTTTTGCAAAAAATGCTATTTTTGCCTCTTTGAACTGTAATTTGACCCCCTTAAAATGCTTCAAAACTCACCAAACTTGGCACACACATCAGGACTGGCGAAAATTGCGATCTAATGAAAAGAACAAATCCCAATACTCAAAATTGCGTGAAAAAAACAGAGCAAAAACTGCTCCTAGGAAGAAAATACAAACAAAATTGCTTTTAACTTCCAGTGGGAAGGCCGGAAAGACATGAAACAAAAACTTCTATGTAGGTCTCACTTAGACCTACATTTAGATAATTGACATCTTTCAGCACAAATCAACAGGAAGTTAAAAATGACCCCTTCAAAATAAAAGTTTTGTTAACACCCGTCACATTTTTTCAAAAGTTATCTCCTCTGAGCGCGTTTGTCGTTTCGGCTTCAAACTCGCACAGGAGAGACATTGAATCCTTTTGATTAATAGTGTTGAACAGAGTTTTGATTACTGCTCCGGTTTTGATTTTACGCGCCTTCAAAGAACCCCTGCGCAAAGTTACCTAAAAAAAATGTCATTTTTGCCTCTTTGAGCTGTAATTTGACCCCTTTAAAATGCTTCAAAGTGCAAGTCAAAGCTCTACTATACAAAGCGAAAGCCATTTATCAACAACATCCAGAAACGCCGATCTGTAATTTGACCCCCTTAACATGCTTCAAAATTCACCAAATTTTACACACATCAGGACTGGCGAAAATTGCCATCTAATAAAAAACCAAACCCCAAAAGTCAAAATTGCGCTCTAGCGCCCCTTAGGAAAAAACCCAGACAAAACTGTTTGTAACTTCTGTTAGGAATGCCGTAGAGACATGAAACAAAGACCTCTATGTAGGTCTGACTTACACCAGGGCTTGGCAGCGGCCAAAGGCGGACCCGACCAATGCTGCTTGCAGCTTTAATTATTCTTTCTTTCTTTCTTTATTCCACACCTATGCGCTGTAATTCCACCCCCCTCTAGCGCAATTTTTTAATAAAACAGAGCAAAAACTGCTCCTAGGAAGAAAATACAAACAAAATTGCTTGTATCTTCCAGTAGGAAGGCCGGAAAGACATGAAACAAAAACTTCTATGTAGGTCTCACTTAGACCTACATTTAGATGATTTCGGCAAAAATCAACAGGAAGTTAAAAATGACCCCTTCAAAATAAAAGTTTTGTTAACACCCGTCACCTTTTTTCAAAAGTTATCTCCTCTGAGCGCATTTGTCGTTTCGGCTTCAAACCCGCACAGGAGAGAGTTTGGACCCTTCTGATTAACAGTATGGATCAGAGTTTTGATTACTGCTCCGGTTTTGATTTTACGCGCCTTCAAAGAACCCCTACGCAAATTTTCCTAAAAAATTTCTTTTTTGCCTCTTTGAGCTGTAATTTGACCCCCTTAAAATGATTCAAAGTGCAAGTTAAAGCTCTACTATGCCAAGCGAAAGCCATTTATCAACAACATCCAGAAACGCCGATCTGTAATTTTACCCCCTTAACATGCTTCAAAACTCACCAAATTTTACACACACATCAGGACTGGCAAAAATTGCCATATAATAAAAAACAAACCCCTAAAGTCATAATTGCGCTTCAGCGCCCCCTAAGAAAAAAACCCTGACAAAACTGCTTGTAACTTCTGTTAGGAATGTCGTAGAGACATGCAACAAAAACTTCTAAGTAGGTCTGACTTAGACCGGGGCTTGGCAGCGGCCAAAGGCGGACCCGACCAACGCTGCTTGCAGCTTTAATTATTCTTTCTTTCTTTCTTTATTCCGCACCTATGCGCTGTAATTCCACCCCCTTAACATGCTTCAAAACTCTCCAAATTTGACACACACATTGGTCTGGCGAAAATTGCGATCTAATGAAAAAACCAAATCCCAATACTCAAAATTGCGCTGTAGCGCAATTTTTTAATAAAACAGAGCAAAAACTGCTCCTAGGAAGAAAATACAAACAAAATTGCTTGTAACTTCCAGTAGGAATGCCGGAAAGACATGAAACAAAAACTTCTATGTAGGTTTCACTTAGACCTACATTTAGATAATTGACATTCTTTGGCAAAAATCAACAGGAAGTTAAAAATGACCCCTTCAAAATAAAAGTTTTGTTAACACCTATCACCTTTTTTCAAAAGTTATCTCCTCTGAGCGCGTTTGTCGTTTCGGCTTCAAACTCGCACAGGAGAGGGATTGAACCCTTCTGATTAAAAGTGTAGAACAGAGTTTTAATTACTGCTCCGGTTTTGATTTTACGCACCTTCAAAGAACCCCTGCGCAAAGTTACCTAAAAAATGTCATTTTTGCCTCTTTGAGCTGTAATTTGACCCCTTTTAAATTGCTTCAAAGTGCAAGTTAAAGCTCTACTATACAAAGCGAAAGCCATTTATCAACAGCATCCAGAAACGCCGATCTGTAATTTGACCCCCTTAACATGCTTCAAAACCCACCAAATTTTACACACACATCAGGACTGGCGAAAATTGACATTAATAAAAAACACACCCCAAAAGTCAAAATTGCGCTCCAGCGCCCCCTAGGAAAAAACCCAGACAAAACTGCTTGTAACTTCTTTTAGGAATGTCGTAGAGACATGAAACAAAGACTTTTATGTGGCTTAGACCGGGTCTTGGCAGCGGCCAAAGGCGGACCCGACCAATGCTGCTTGCAGCTTTAATTATTCTTTCTTTCTTTCTTTATTCCGCACCTATGCGCTGTAATTCCACCCCCTTAACATTCTTCAAAACTCAACAAATTTGAAACACACATTGGTCTGGCGAAAATTGCGATCTAAAAAAAAAAACCGAATCCCAATACTCAAAATTGCGCTCTAGCACAATTTTTGAATAAAACAGAGCAAAAACTGCTCCTAGGAAGAAAATACAAACAAAATTGCTTGTAACTTCCAGTTGGAAGGCCGGAAAGACATCAAACAAAAACTTCTATGTAGGTCTCACTTAGACCTACATTTAGATAATTGACATCTTTCGGCACAAATCAACAGGAAGTTAAAAATGACCCCTTCAAAATAAAAGTTTTGTTAACACCCGTCACCTTTTTTCAAAAGTTATCTCCTCTGAGCGCGTTTGTCGTTTCGGCTTCAAACTCGCACAGGAGAGACATTGAATCTTTTTGATTAATAGTGTAGAACAGAGTTTTGATTACTGCTCCGGTTTTGATTTTACGCGCCTTCAAAGAACCCCTGAGCAAAGTTACCTAAAAAATGTCATTTTTGCCTCTTTGAGCTATAATTTGACCCCTTTAAAATGCTTCAAAGTGCAAGTTAAAGCTCTACTATACAAAGCGAAAGCCATTTATCAACAACATCCAGAAACGCCGATCTGTAATTTGACCCCCTTACCATGCTTTAAAACTCACCAAATTTTACACACACATCAGGACTGGCGAAAATTGCCATCTAATAAAAAAAACCAAACCCTAAAAATAAAAATCGCGCTCTAGCGCCCCCTAGGAAAAAACCCAGACAAAACTGCATGTAACTTCTGTTAGAAATGTCGTAGAGACATGAAATAAAAACGTCTATGTTGATCTGACTTAGACAAGGGAATGAGTAGCGGCGGCAGCAGCCAAAGGCGGACCCGACTAACGCTGCTTGCAGCTTTAATTATTAATGAATCTTCTTGAAAGTGTTTAACAGCGTTACTAACCTACCTATAAACAACCTCCAAACCTGTTATAAGCATCAATGGTTTTCAAATGGCTTAACACCCAGGTTAGTAATATTTAAAAATAGTCACTTTTCGTCGCATCTCGTTATGTTGCAGCCTTATTCCAAAATGGAATGCATTCATTGTTGTCCTCAAAATTCTACACACAATACCCCATAATGACAGTGTTTTTAGATTACTTTTAAATATTTTTAATTAATTTGCAAAAAACTCTGAAAAATATTTTTGTTTCACACCGTCATCATGGGGCATTGTGTGTAGAATTTTGAGGACAAAAAGGAATTACAATAAGGCTGTAACATAAAATATATATTTTTAAGCCACTCTAACCATTTGTAAAGCCTTTACAAGATATTATTGTCATGATCGGTGAAGTCAATTTTGCACTTTTGGACTAATAAGATGCTAACAAGTAGCATGCACATAAAATTCACACAATACAAAAAAAAAAAAAAAAAACACGGCACAAAACCACTCTTTGTCATTTATATTTGCTTTTTTTTTCATTTCAATTATTCTGCTCACGCCTTATGATGAAATCAACTCGTTCTTATCAGCGTTTTTGCTTCGGGAGCCTTTTGAAGCATGCTGGCGCTCGCCCTGTAATACCAGCGTGTGCCTCTAGAGGTGCTGGGGAGTCAAAAGAGTGCGAAAGAAAACACTGAAACGTGCGAATGGAACACTTTTCATCTTTGTTGTTTCTTCACGAGTGGCCAAGTTCTCTTCATCAAATTTCAGGTCCAGTTAGCTTGCTCTTAAGTACTTAAAAACACATTCTGGTACTATGCTGCCCCCTGTTGGTCTGGAGCATTTTCTACAGCAAGTATAATCCTAAATATGTTCCTTTTACTTTGTTATGTCAGAGTATGCATATTTTACTTTCTTATTGTGTATTTCTCCTATATTTCTCTCTTTTCTTTGTGTTTTACTGTAACAAATGTGACAAAAGTATTACTATATATATATATATACATATATATATATATGTATGTATGTATGTATATATATATATATATATATATATATAAATATATATATATATATATATATATATATATATATATATATATATATATATTTCATCATTTCAGCTTTGATGCTGGTGAGTCAGAGTTGCCAAATGTGCTTTTTTTTAAATAAAGAAGAAGAAGAGAGAAACGTCACTGAGTTGTTTTAAGAGTTTGATGTTTTTGTAAATGTTCATGCTTCAATGATGGCGAGTTTTGTGTGTGTCCGTGGATAATAAAGGGAGGAAAAAATGATTGCCGTCTGTCTTGTGTTCTTGAACTGATTTTCACGTTGGGAAGGGAAATAAAAGTCTTCTGGTTTTTGGTATAAAAGGTACAAAAACCCTAAAGTGTTGGAAAGTGAAACTTCAACTCATTTTCCTGTAAAAATACGCCTCCTAAATTCAAATTCATGCTTGTTAATTTGTGTCTTTATTACAAAAGTTTTTTTTGTTTGTTTTTTACACTGAAATTGTGTAACTAAATGTGTATGTTAAAAGAAAATTATGTTTTAAAATTCAATGTATGAAAAAAATTCTGTGTATAAAAATTATGGGTGAAAAAATTAATTGTGTAAAAATTAACTGTAAAATAAGTCACCATGAAACAATTCAGTGTGTAAAATTCAGTGCAAAAAAATTCACAGTAAAACAATTACATAAAAAAAATTTCACTGTAAAAAAAAAAATGTATAAAAATTCACCGCAAAATAATTTGTGTAGGTTAATTTGTGTCTTTATTACAAAAGCTTTTTTTCCACTGAATTTTTGTAACTGAATTTTTATGTTAAGATAAAATTATGTTTTAAAATTCAATTCATGAAAATTCACTGTAAAAAGAAATTCAGTGTAAAAAAATGAATTGTAAAAAATGTATTGTATAAAAATTCACTGTAAACTAAGTCACCCTAAAACAATTCAGTATAAAAAAAATCAAGGTAAAACAATTCAGTGTAAAATAATTCACTGTAAAAAAATTCATTGTATGAAATTCAGCCTTGCCCGCGCCAACTTTCCTTTGCATTCTGGAAAAAACAAACCCCAAAGTCCACGCGTTGACAAGTTCAGTGTCTAAAAAATGTAAACATAAAAATCAGTGTAAAAAAAAATTCAGTGTGTAAAAAATATTTCATCATAAAACTACTCAGTGCGTAAAAATTCAGTGTAAAAAAATTCACTGCAAAATAAGTCAGTGTGTAAAAATAACTGCAAAAATTCACTGCAAAAAAAAAAGTCACCATAAAACAATTCAGTATAAAAAATTCACGATAAAACAATTCAGTGTAAAATAATTCACTGTAAAAAAATTCATTGTATGAAATTCAGTCTTGCCCGCGCCAACTTTCCTTTGCATTCTGGAAAAACAAAC
Organism: Nerophis ophidion; assembly: GCF_033978795.1. NCBI lineage: Eukaryota > Metazoa > Chordata > Actinopteri > Syngnathiformes > Syngnathidae > Nerophis > Nerophis ophidion. Next base: position 12,813,065 of record NC_084621.1, read on the forward strand.
CCCAAAGTCCACGCGTTGACAAGTTCAGTGTCTAAAAAATGTAAACATAAAAATCAGTGTAAAAAAAAAATTGAGTGTGTAAAAAATATTTCACCATAAAACAACTCAGTGCGTAAACATTCAGTGTAAAAAAATTCACTGCAAAATAAGTCAGTGTGTAAAAAATAACTGTGCAAAAATTCACTGTAAAAAAAAAAGTCACCATAATACAATTCAGTGTAAAATTTCAGTTTTTAAAAAAAAATAATTGCTGAAAAATTCAGTGTATATAAATTCAGTGTAAGAAAAATCACGGTAAAACAATTCAGTGGTTAAAAATTCAGTGTAAAAAAATTACCCCCAAAAAAATAATTGTATAAAATTCAGTCTTGCCCGCGCCAACCTTCCTTTGCATTCTGGAAAAACAAACCCCAAAGTCCACGCGTTGACAAGTTCAGTGTCTAAAAAATGTAAACATAAAAATCAGTGTAAAAAAAAAATAATTGAGTGTGTAAAAAATATTTCACCATAAAAATGCGTAAAAATTCAGTGTAAAAAAATTCACTGCAAAATAAGTCAGTGTGTAAAAAATAACTGTGCAAAAATTCACTGCAAAAAAAAAGTCACCATAAAACAAATCAGTGTAAAATTTAAATTTAAAAAAAAAAATCATTGCTGAAAAATTCAGTGTATATAAATTAAGTGTAAAAAAAAAATCACGGTAAAACAATTCAGTGGTTAAAAATTCAGTGTAAAAAAATTAACAAAAAAAAAATAATTGTATAAAATTCAGTCTTGCCCGCGCCAACTTTCCTTTGCATTCCGGAAAAACAAACCCCAAAGTCCACGCGTTGACAAATTCAGTGTCTAAAAAACTAAACATAGAAATCAGTGTAAAAAAAAAAATTGAGTGTGTAAAAATTCTTTGGCGAAAAATGTGCTGCTTCAAAGAGCATAACTCACTTCTGGTAAAATAAGAAAGGCAGCTCCTAAAGAGGGAGGCATTTTTCTCGCGGCCCCGAGAAGGTAAGAAATACAAGAGTGTGTGTGTGTGTGTGTGTGTGTGTGTGTGTGTGTGTGTGTGTGTGTGTGTGTGTGTGTGTCTTGTGGAGTTAAAGCCACAACAAACTCACAAAAGTGTCCAAACACACACACTGTTGTGTTTATGCTGAGTCGACAGTTTCACCACCTTGATAGAGCACTCACGCACACACACACACACACACACACACACACACACACACACACACACACACACACACACACATAGAATAACAGATGCACACTCCTGTTGGTGAAACTCCCTGCCGCTCGTTTGGATTTTTTCCCCAAAAAAGGAAATGGAAAAGTCAAAGCTGCTTGGGGGAGGAGGAGGAGGAGAAAGAGGGGGAGGAGGAGGAAGAGAAGGAGGAGGAAGTGTGGGAGAGAGGAAAGAGGATGTTCACATCTGGAGTTGCTCCACCACACGTTCAGCAAAAAGGGGCTGCTGTGGGTCTTTGGGGGGGGGGTCTGAGGGTTCTGCAATTGAAGCATTATTGACCAGAGGTCAGCAGGGTCCGATGCTAACGTTAGCGTGGAGCTAACATTTGAGTACCTTGTGCTTTGTCACACTTGCAGGCTGGCATGTGTGTGTGCAAACTCAAAGCAACAGGTGGCGCTATACAACCCCAACAGTCTATTGTGGAAGAATTTGTCATAAAAGAAACCCCCCCCAAAAATTGGAAAGACCAAAAAATTTACCAAATTAGACATCATAGGGCAATTTTCCAAAGTGTATTATTCCATAAATAAATGGGTTGTACTTGTATAGCGCTTTTCTACCTTCAAGGTACTCAAAGCGCTTTGACACTACTTCCACATTTACCCATTCACACACACATTGACACACTGATGGAGGGAGCTGCCATGCAAGGCGCTAACCAGCACCCATCAGGAGCAAGGGTGAAGTGTCTTGCTCAGGACACAACGGACGTGACGAAGTTGGTACTAGGTGGGATTTGAACCAGGGACCCTCGGGTTGCGCACGGCCACTCTCCCACTGCGCCACGCATTATATTTATTTTAAATGACATAAAAGACTGTATTTATATTATTCACATGTGAATAATGCTGTATAATAGACAGTATTTATATTATTCACATGTGAATAATGCTGTATAATAGACAGTATTTATATTATTCACATGTGAATAATGCTGTATAATAGACAGTATTTATATTATTCACATGTGAATAATGCTGTATAATAGAAAGTATTTATATTATTCACATGTGAATAATGCTGTATAATAGACAGTATTTATATTATTCACATGTGAATAATGCTGTATAATAGAAAGTATTTATATTATTCACATGTGAATAATGCTGTATAATAGACAGTATTTATATTATTCACATGTGAATAATGCTGTTTAATAGACAGTTTTTATATTATTCACATGTGAATAATGCTGTATAATAGACAGTATTTATATTATTCACATGTGAATAATGCTGTATAATAGACAGTATTTATACTATTCACATGTGAATAATGCTGTATAATAGACAGTATTTATATTATTCACATGTGAATAATGCTGTATAATAGACAGTGTTTGTATTATTCACATGTGAATAATGCTGTATAATAGACAGTATTTATATTATTCACATGTGAATAATGCTGTATAATAGACAGTATTTATATTATTCACATGTGAACAATGCTGTATAATAGACAGTATTTATATTATTCACATGTGAATAATGCTGTATAATAGACAGTATTTATATTATTCACATGTGAATAGTGCTGTATAATAGACAGTATTTCTATTATTCACATGTGAATAATGCTGTATAATAGACAGTATTTATATTATTCACATGTTAAAAATACCTAGGTGTTTATTGTCTATTGTGAGCGAACTGTGGTGCTGAACTTCCTCCAGGGATCAATAAAGTACTTTCTACTCTATTCTATTCTATACTTTAATCATCATTGTGAATATTCCAATATAGTTCAAGTTAAGTATGACTTCAAATGTGAACCATTCAGCTAACTATGCATTTTTACTCAGAAATTATCTTTTAATTAGGACAAGTGTCTGTAATAATCTACATTGTTCTGTTTTGTGATGGTTTAACGCACACTTTTCTGATAAAGTAACACTAGGGACTGTTTGGTAATGTATGTATGGCTCCCTCTTGTGTTCAAATGTTGTATTACATGACCCCGCACTGCATCCCCAGGCTGCATGGGTGCTGTCAACTTGGATTGATTGAAAGGAAGAGAATACATTATATATATTATACATATTCCCGACCACTAAATGATAACACCCCAATAATTATTTATATTTCTTTAAGTCGGGGTCCACGTTAATCAATTCAAATACTATCAGCATAATACAGTCATCATACAAGTTATTCAAGTATATATATTTAATTAAAATCGCTTTTGCATTACTGGTTGTACATTATGACATTGTGCTCAAATGTGATGTGTTTACCAATTTAAGTGTTAATTTTAGCAAAACAATCATAATTCCAAAAGTGTGGCATGACGTATGTCGACTTGTTGGGGATTTGAGTGCGTGCAGTACTAAATGTGTCCGCAGGAGGGCAGCCTACACACATCTCATGTTTTTATATATGTCAGTAAAAAAGTATCCAAGAACATTCATCCATCTATTTTTACCGCTTATTCCCTTTGGGGTCGCTGGTGCCTAGCTCAGCTAAAATTGGGCGGAAGGCGGCGTACACCCTGGACAAGTCGCCATTACATCACAGGGCTATCCAAGAACAAATGTTATTAAAAGCCCAAAATAAATCCATGTGAATAAGGAAATTGTTTCTGTTCACAACACTTTTTTTGTAATTAAATGATGTATTTAAATGTTTGTTATTTAGTTTATTGGCTATGTATTTTATTTTCATAATGTTTTTTTCGTTGTGTTTTTTTGTAATTGTTTTATACTTGCAGATATTTGTTTTTTAATTGCAAAACATTGTTTTGTTTTTGTGTTTTTTACTTGTAAATCGTTGTTTTACTTGCAAAAAATGTTTTTTATATTTGCAATTAATTTTTTTACTCGGAGGAAAACATGTTTAAAGAAAGTCTTTTGTTTAACTCGCGAATCTTTTTTTGGAAAATAATTTTTATAGTTACAAATAATGTATTTACTAGTTGAAACTTGTTTTTACTTGCAATACCTTTATCATTTTAATTGAAGTAAATTATTTTTGAAGTTGCAAATAATGTATTTACTTGTAGAAACTTGTGTTTTATTTGCAATAACTGTATCATTTTAATTGAATAACATTATTTTTATACTTGCAAATAATGTATTTATTTGCAAAAACGTGTGTTTTACTTACAATAACTGTATTATTTTAATTCAATACAATTATTTTTATATTTGCAAATAATACATTTACTTGTAGAAACTTGTTTTTTCTTGCAATAACTATAATTTTAATTGAATAAAATTATTTTTATACCTGCAAATAATGTATTTACTTGCAGAAACATGTGTTTTACTTGCGATAACTGTATTATTTTAATTGAATAAAATAATTTTTATATTTGCAAATAATGCATTTACTTGTAGAAACTTATTTTTTCCTTGCAATAACGGTCATTTTAATTGAAGAAAATAATTTTTATAGTTGCAAATAATGTATTTAATTGTAGAAACGTGTGTTTTACTTGCAATAACTGTATCATTTTAATTGAATAAAATATTTTTTATACTTGCAAATAATGTATTTACTTCCAAAAACTTGTTTTTTACTTGCAATAACTTTATCATTTCAATTCAATAAAATTGTTTACTTTTTTTTTACCTGCGTCTCATTTTCGCAATTAAAGAAAATAGATAATCTTTGAGCATGAGTAAAAACAGGTTTGTGGAGTTTTGGCAGTAATTAGTGAGTGCAAATTCCAGGTGTTCTGAGTGCAGGTGTGTGAATCGTGCAGGGTGGAATTTTACTGCCAAAGGTTTTCACTTGAAGAGAAAGTTTTTATATTTGCAAATATTTTTTTTTTTTACTTCCAGAGAATTGTTTTTAAACTTGCAAATATTTTTTCTACTTGCAGAATTTTTTTTTTGTTTTGTTTTACATGTGAAATGTTTTCTTACTTGAAGAAAATTGTTTTGATCCTTGCAAATATTTTTTTTCCTTACCTGCAGATTTTTTATGATTTTTTTTTACTTGCCAATCGTTTTATTAATAGAAGAAAACTGTTTTTTTTGTTGTTTTTTTTACTTCCAAATCGTTCAGGGTGAGTAAAAACCTTTGTGTGTGTTTGTAAAGTAATTACACTGCATGTGTTCCACCTGTAGCAAATTACAGGTGCACTGAGTGCAGGTGTGTGGATCGCACAGGGTGGAATTTTACTGGCCAAAATGTTCACTTGTTTTAACTTGAAAAAAAAGTTTTTATATTTGCAAATTTTTTTTTATTCCAGAAATGTGTTTTGTTTTTCATTTTTTACTTGCAAATCGTTTTTCTATGTGAAGCTTTTTTTTTTAGACTTGCCAATCGATTTTTTTTATTAGCAGTAAACCGTTTTTTCTTTTTGCAAATCCTTTTTTCGATCCAAGAAAACAGTTTTTTTTATACTTGCAAATTATTTTTACAATAAGAAAAAAAAAAGTTTTTCTTTTTACTTGCCAATCGTTTATACCTTGAAGAAAATTGTTTTATTCATGCGAATTGTTTTATTGATTGAAGAAGAGTTTTTCTTGGGCAGCTGGGATAGGCTCCACGGAATTTATGGGATTTCACCATCTACGCTCCGTAATATCATCAAAAGGTTCAGAGAACCTGGAGAAATCACTGCACGTAAGCCATGATATACGGACTTTGGATCTCTCAAGTGGTACTGCATCGAAAAGCGACATCAGTGTGTAAAAGATTGTGGAGAGGTGAATCCGGCAGAGCGGTAGGGCACGCTGGAGCCCGGCCCAAGATGGCGGCGAGGAGGCGGAGAATTCGAGTGAACGGCAAGGCGGGGCAAGGCAAGGCGTGCCGGGAACGACGCTGCAGACGAGATCAGGTGTGTGGATCGCGCACCTGGACACGATTAACATATCTCCTCCTGATGTATAAAAGGGGAGAAGGAGGAGAGAATAGGGCAGAAGGAGTTGGAGAGCCCGCATCTCATGCAGCGCGCGAGAGACGGAGAGCAAGAGGCGGACGGAGGTACAAACTGCTGAAAAGCAGACGGCAGAGCGAGCAGCAGAGGGAGACGGGTAACCTGACCGCAGACAAGCTGGTTTTGAAAATTAAGGCAAGTCAAACTTGTTCAAAAGCAATGTCCTTCCCTGGTGGTCCATGGAACCTGCAAAAAGACGGCTTGAGTCCGTCACAAGGATATAACCCCATATGGGCTCAGGAACACTTCAGAGAACCACTGTCAGTGACTACAGTTGGTCGCTACATCTGTAAGTTCAAGTTAAAACTTCTATGCAAAGCGAAAGCCATTTATCAACAACACCCAGAATCGCCACCAGCTTTGCTGGGGCCCAAGTCATCTAGGATTGGACTGATGCGGAGTAGAAAAGTGTTCTGTGGTCTGACGAGTCCACATTTCAATTTTTTTTTAGAAACTGTGGACGTTGTATCCTCAGGAACAAAGAGGAAAAGAACCATCTGGATTAATTATAGGCGCACAGTTGAAAAGCCAGCATGTCTGATGGTATGGAGGTGTATTAGTGGCCAAGGCATGGGTAACTTACACATCTGAAAGGTACATACAGGTTTTGGAGCAACATATGTTGCCATCTAAGCAATGTTATCATGGACGCCCCTGCTTATTTCAGCAAGACAATGCCAAGCCACGTGTTACAACAGCGTGGCTTTGTAGTAAAAGATTGCGAGTACTAGACTGGCCTGCCTGCAGTCCAGACCTGTCTCCCATTGAAAAGTGTGGTGCAATATGAACTGAGACTCCGGGCTGTTGAACAACTTAAGCTGTACATCAAGCAAGAATGGAAAAGAATTCCACCTAAAAAGCTTCAAAAATGTGTCTCCTCAGTTCCCAAACGTTTACTGAGTGTTGTTAAAAGGAAAGGCCATGTAACACACTGGTAAAAATGCCATTGTGACAACTTTTTTGCAATATGTTGCTGCCATTAAATTCTAAGTTATGATAATTTGCCAAAAAACAAACAAAAAAAAACCTATTTTTTTGGTCTTTGCAGTCTTATTCAATTGAATATAATTTCAGAAGGATTTGCAAATCATTTTATTCTGTTTTTATTCACCATTTACACAACGTGACAACTTCACCGGTTTTGGAGTCTGTAGAAGACATTTTGGCTTTTTCAGTTCCTGCTCCCAGACTTGGGTAGGTCTGAGGGCCTGGTGCAGGATCCACAGTATTTATCATCTCCAGTGTCAATCAATCAATCAATGTTTATTTATATAGCTCCAAATCACAAATGTCTCAAAGGACTGCACAAATCATTACGACTACAACATCCTCGGAAGAACCCACAAAAGGGCAAGGAAAACTCACACCCAGGGGGCAGGGAGAATTCACATCCAGTGGGACGCCAGTGACAATGCTGACTATGAGAAACCTTGGAGAGGACCTCAAATGAGGGTAACCCCCCCTCCCCCCTCTAGGGGACCGAAAGCAATGGATGTCGAGCGGGTCTAACATGATACTGTGAAAGTTCAATCCATAGTGGCTGCAACACAGCCGCGAGAGTTCAGTTCAAAGTGGATCCAAGACCCGTCCACAGGAAACCATTTATCAACAACATCCAGAAACGCTGATCTGTAATTTGACCCCCTTACCATGCTTTAAAACTCACCAAATTTTACACACATCAAGACTGGCGAAAATTGCCATCTAATAAAAAACCAAACCCTAAAAATAAAGATTGCGCTCTAGCGCCCCCTAGGAAAAAACCCAGACAAAACTGCATGTAACTTCTGTTAGAAATGTCGTAGAGACATGAAATAAAAACCTCTATGTTGGTCTGACTTAGACAAGGGCATGAGTAGCGGCGGCAGCAGCCAAAGGCGGACCCGACTAATGCTGCTTGCAGCTTTAATTATTAATGAATCTTCTTGAAAGTGTTTAACAGCGTTACTAACCTACCTATAAACAACCTCCAAACCTGTTATAAGCATCAATTGTTTTCAAATGGCTTAACACCCAGGTTAGTAATATTTTAAAATAGTCACTTTTCGTCGCATCTTGTTATGTTGCAGCCTTATTCCAAAATGGAATACATTCATTGTTGTCCTCAAAATTCTACACACAATACCCCATAATGACAGTGTCAAAACGTTTTTAGATAACTTTTAAATATTTTTAATTAATTTGCAAAAAACTCTGAAAAAATATATTTTTTTCACACCGTCATCATGGGGCATTGTGTGTAGAATTTTGAGGACAAAAAAGGAAACCATCTCAAGCGGAGGCGAATCAGCAGCGTAGAGATGTCCCCAACCGATACACAGGCGAGCGGTCCATCCTGGGTCTCGACTCTGGACAGCCAGTACTTCATCCATGGTCATCGGACCGGACCCCCTCCACAAGGGAGGGGGGGACATAGGAGAAAAAAGCGGCAGATCAACTGGTCTAAAAAGAGGTCTATTTAAAGGCTAGAGTATACAGATGAGTTTTAAGGTGAGACTTAAATGCTTTTACTGAGGTAGCATCTCAAACTGTTACCGGGAGGGCATTCCAGAGTACTGGAGCCCGAACGGAAAACGCTCTATAGCCCGGTAGTCTTGATAACAAAAGCAGACCCCAAAATCCATCCATTTTCTACCGCTTATTCCCTTTACGAAGGACCCCAAAATATATGTGTCTTGGGCAAGAGGAAGTGTTCTTAATGGCTTGCAGAGCGGGTGATCTTCATCACACTGCGAGCCAGGTCTGGTGTTAGGGAAGCCAAAACATGTCATTCTGGAAAAGTCCCTTGGAGAGTCCTTCAGGAGAACTTGGATTTGGATCCTTTTGATTTTTTTTTTTTTTTCCTTGATAAATGATAAAAAAAAAAAAAAAAGCACGAGGAAATGATTGTATGAATAGCGTAAACATCCGTGATTTAAAGTGACGTTAATGGAACAAAGCGACAGGGCTGTGTAACAATAGCTCATCGCCACGGCAACCCAGCATCAACACAGCGGGAATCCAGGACGCTTGGAAAGTGAATCTGGAGGCTGAGAATCGATGATGATAAGATGATAAAAAGGACACAGCTTGGAGCGTTACTGTCTACTGTCTACTGTCTACTGTCTACTGTCTACTGTCCACTGTCCACTGTCCACTGTCCACTGTTTACTGTCTACTGTCTACTGTCTACTGTCTACTGTCCACTGTCCACTGTCCACTGTCTACTGTCTACTGTTTACTGTCTACTGTCTACTGTCTACTGTCCACTGTCCACTGTCCACTGTCTACTGTTTACTGTCTACTGTCTACTGTCTACTGTCCACTGTCCACTGTTTACTGTTTACTGTTTACTGTCTACTGTCTACTGTCTACTGTCTACTGTTTACTGTTTACTGTCTACTGTCTACTGTCTACTGTCTCCTGTCTACTGTTTACTGTCTACTGTCTACTGTCTACTGTTTACTGTGTACTGTCTACTGTCTACTGTCTACTGTCTCCTGTCTACTGTTTACTGTCTACTGTCTACTGTCTACTGTTTACTGTCTACTGTTTACTGTGTACTGTCTACTGTCTACTGTCTACTGTCCACTGTCCACTGTCTACTGTCTACTGTCTACTGTCTACTGTCTACTGTCCACTGTCTACTGTCTACTGTCTACTGTCTACTGTTTACTGTCCACTGTCCACTGTCCACTGTCCACTGTCCACTGTCCACTGTCCACTGTCTACTGTCTACTGTCTACTGTCTACTGTTTACTGTTTACTGTTTACTGTCCACTGTCCACTGTCCACTGTCTACTGTCTACTGTCTACTGTCCCCTGTCCACTGTCCACTGTCTACTGTCTACTGTCTACTGTCTACTGTTTACTGTCTACAGTTTACTGTCTACTGTCTACTGTCTACTGTCTCCTGTCTACTGTTTACTGTCTACTGTCTACTGTCTACTGTCTACTGTCTGCTGTCTACTGTCTACTGTTTACTGTCTACTGTCTACTGTCTACTGTCTACAGCAGGGGTAGGGAACCTATGGCTCTAGAGCCAGATGTGGTTCATTTGATGACTGCATCTGGCTCTCGGATAAATCTGAGCTGACGTTTGTTAACGTGATAAGTAATGAATAATTCCACTTGTAATAAGTGTTAAAAAATAATGTTCAAAACATCAAACATTCTCATGCATTTTTAGTCCATCCATCTGTTTACTACCGCACCTGTTCAAGAAGTTGCGTTAAAAAGTTATTTATTTATTATTGGTTAGTGTGGGGCTTGTCCTCCTGGGGGTTCTTCAGACCACCAAGCACCGACATGAGAGCCCGTTTCAGGGTTATACTATTGTTTTATTTTTCAATAAGTCTCGCTTTCCAGTAATTGTATTTTTCTCTTTCTTTCTCACTCGCGCTCTGCCTCCAGCCCCAACCCCACCTTTCCTCCTGGCTGCTGCTTATAACAGAGCGACAGGTGAATAGATAACAAGGCTCAGGTGAGTCATATACGAAGCTCTCGCTGATTTCGAGGCCGGTCCTGGCACACCACAGTTCGCTGCAGGCCCGCGGGCCACGCCGCCTCCACAGTTAGCTTCATAATAACAATGTTATTACAAAGAATAAGAGACCTATTATACTCTAGAAATGTTGGTCTTACTTAAAAATGCACGCGTTTAGTTGTGTTCAGTGTTAAAAAATATATATTATATGCCTCTTACGGAAACACATTTTAAAATATTTAGCTTTTTGGCTCTCTTAGCTAAAAAGGTTCCCGACCCCTGGTCTACTGTCTACTGCCGCTCACCAGACCGGGCCGCCTAGAACCATGTTTTTGAAGCAGAAGACCTACAAACCCCGTTTCCATATGAGTTGGGAAATTGTGTTAGATGTAAATATAAACAGAATACAATGATTTGCAAATCATTTTCAACCCATATTCAGTTGAATATGCTACAAAGACAACATATTTGATGTTCAAACTCATAAACTTTATTTTTTTCTGCAAATAATAATTACCTTAGAATTTCATGGCTGCAACACGTGCCAAAGTAGTTGGGAAAGGGCATGTTCACCACTGTGTTACATCACCTTTTCCTTTAACAACACTCAATAAACGTTTGGGAACTGAGGAAACTAATTGTTGAAGATTTGAAAGTGGAATAATTTTCCCATTCTTGTTTTATGTAGAGCTTCAGTCGTTCAACAGTCCGGGGTCTCCGCTGTCGTATTTTACGCTTCATAATGCGCCATACATTCTCCATGGGAGACAGGTCTGGACTGCAGGCGGGCCAGGAAAGTACCCGCACTCTTTTACTACAAAGCCACGCTGTTGTAACACGTGGTGAATGTGGCTTGGCATTGTCTTGCTGAAATAAGCAGGGGCGTCCATGAAAAAGACAGCGCTTGGATGGCAGCATATGTTGTTCCAAAACCTGGATGTACCTTTCAGCATTAATGGTGCCTTCACAGATGTGTAAGTTACCCATGCCTTGGGCACTAATGCACCCCCATACCATCACACATGCTGGCTTTTCAACTTTGCGTCGATAACAGTCTGGATGGTTCGCTTCCCTTTTGGTCCGGATGACACGATGTCGAATATTTCCAAACACAATTTGAAATGTGGACTCGTCCGACCACAGAACAATTTTTCACTTTGCATCAGTCCATCTAAGATTATCTTGGGCCCAGAGAAGCCGGCGGCGTTTCTGGATGTTGTTGATAAAATTTTCGCTTTGCATAGTAGAGCTTTAACTTGCACTTACAGTCTTTGTCGCATATTCAACTGAATATGGGTTGAAAAGGATTTGCAAATCATTGTATTCCGTTTATATTTACATCTAACACAATATCCTAACTCATATGGAAACGGGGTTTGTAAAACGGCAAGTAATACGTTTCATTTTGGTTGAGAAAGAGAATCCACAGCCACGCTCTACAGCAGGCCTGAGCAATTATTTTGACTCGGGGGAGCCAAATTTAGAGGAAAAAATGTGTCTGGGTGTCGGTATATCTGATTTTTAGGAACACTGATACAAAACATTGCAATAATGTCTGATTTAATGCTAATATAAGCAATGGAATAAAATAAAAAATACTGAATGAGACAGCCAGAATGTACATGAAAATAAATAATGTGTGATTTACAATATTAACTATGAAGGATACACACTGAATATTGACAACATTGCACTTTGTTTATTTTTATATATATATATATATATATATATATATATATATATATATATATATATGTATATATATATATATATATATATATATGTATATATGTATATATATATATATATATATATATATGTATATATGTATATATATATATATATATACATATATGTATATATATATATATATATATATATATATATATATATATATATATATATGTATATATGTATATATATATATATATATATATGTATATATGTATATATATATATATATATATATATATATACATATATTGCATTCTATTTTAGTTACTTTGAATTTACAACCCCCTGGCGCTGTTTTGTACGTTTTTTTATACTGTTTTGTACTGTTTTTGTACTTACTTTGATTATTATTTTCAACTGTTTTTAAATGTTGAAATTTATAAATAAAGGTTTATAAAAAAACTTTGAAAAAAAGGGTGCAGTTAATGTGACCGCCTGGCTCTGTTTGATTGATGAAACGGAGTCAAACGTCACCAGTGACTGCATTTGATTGGTGAAATGGAGTCAAACGTCACCAGTGACTGCATTTGATTGGTTAAACGGAGTCAAACGTCACCAGTGACTGCATTTGATTGGTGAAATGGAGTCAAACGTCACCGGTGACTGCATTTGATTGGTTAAACGGAGTCAAACGTCACCAGTGACTGCATTGGATTGGTGAAACGGAAACAAATGTCACCAGTGACTGCATTGGATTGGTGAAACTGAGTCAAACGTCACAAGTGATTGCATTTGATTGGTAAAATGGAGTCTAACGTCACCAGTGACTGCATTTGATTGGAGAAACGGAGTCAAACGTCACCAGTGATTGCATAGGATTGGTGAAACAGAAACAAATGTCACCAGTGACTGCATTGGATTGGTGAAACTGAGTCAAACGTCACCAGTGACTGCATTTGATTGGTGAAACTGAGTCAAACGTCACCAGTGACTGCATTTGATTGGTGAAACGGAAACAAATGTCACCAGTGACTGCATTGGATTGGTGAAACTGAGGCAAACGTCACCAGTGATTGCATTTGATTGGTGAAATGGAGTCAAACGTCACCAGTGACTGCATTTGATTGGTGAAACGGAGTCAAACGTCACCAGTGACTGCATTGGATTGGTGAAACGGAGTCAAACGTCACCAGTGACTGCATTTGATTGGTGAAACGGAGTCAAACGTCACCAGTGACTGCATTGGATTAGTGAAACGGAAACAAATGTCACCAGTGACTGCATTGGATTGGTGAAACGGAGTCAAACGTCACCAGTGACTGCATTGGATTAGTGAAACGGAAACAAATGTCACCAGTGACTGCATTGGATTGGTGAAACTGGGTCAAACGTCACCAGTGACTGCATTTGATTGGTGAAATAGAGTCAAACGTCACCAGTGACTGCATTTGATTGGTGAAATGGAGTCAAACGTCACCAGTGACTGCATTTGATTGGTTAAACGGAGTCAAACGTCACCAGTGACTGCATTGGATTGGTGAAACGGAGTCAAACGTCACCGGTGACTGCATTTGATTGGTTAAACGGAGTCAAACGTCACCAGTGACTGCATTTGATTGGTGAAACTGAGTCAAACGTCACCAGTGACTGCATTTGATGGGTGAAATGGAGTCATGTGTCACCAGTGACTGCATTGGATTGGTGAAACTGAGTCAAACGTCACCAGTGACTGCATTTGATTGGTTAAACGGAGTCAAACGTCACCAGTGACTGCATTTGATTGGTGAAATGGAGTCAAACGTCACCGGTGACTGCATTTGATTGGTTAAACGGAGTCAAACGTCACCAGTGACTGCATTGGATTGGTGAAACGGAAACAAATGTCACCAGTGACTGCATTGGATTGGTGAAACTGAGTCAAACGTCACAAGTGATTGCATTTGATTGGTAAAATGGAGTCTAACGTCACCAGTGACTGCATTTGATTGGAGAAACGGAGTCAAACGTCACCAGTGATTGCATAGGATTGGTGAAACAGAAACAAATGTCACCAGTGACTGCATTGGATTGGTGAAACTGAGTCAAACGTCACCAGTGACTGCATTTGATTGGTGAAACTGAGTCAAACGTCACCAGTGACTGCATTTGATTGGTGAAACGGAAACAAATGTCACCAGTGACTGCATTGGATTGGTGAAACTGAGGCAAACGTCACCAGTGATTGCATTTGATTGGTGAAATGGAGTCAAACGTCACCAGTGACTGCATTTGATTGGTGAAACGGAGTCAAACGTCACCAGTGACTGCATTGGATTGGTGAAACGGAGTCAAACGTCACCAGTGACTGCATTGGATTGGTGAAACGGAGTCAAACGTCACCAGTGACTGCATTGGATTAGTGAAACGGAAACAAATGTCACCAGTGACTGCATTGGATTGGTGAAACGGAGTCAAACGTCACCAGTGACTGCATTGGATTAGTGAAACGGAAACAAATGTCACCAGTGACTGCATTGGATTGGTGAAACTGGGTCAAACGTCACCAGTGACTGCATTTGATTGGTGAAATAGAGTCAAACGTCACCAGTGACTGCATTTGATTGGTGAAATGGAGTCAAACGTCACCAGTGACTGCATTTGATTGGTTAAACGGAGTCAAACGTCACCAGTGACTGCATTGGATTGGTGAAACGGAGTCAAACGTCACCGGTGACTGCATTTGATTGGTTAAACGGAGTCAAACGTCACCAGTGACTGCATTTGATTGGTGAAACTGAGTCAAACGTCACCAGTGACTGCATTTGATGGGTGAAATGGAGTCATGTGTCACCAGTGACTGCATTGGATTGGTGAAACTGAGTCAAACGTCACCAGTGACTGCATTTGATTGGTGAAATGGAGTCAAACGTCACCAGTGACTGCTTTTGATTGGTTAAACGGAGTCAAACGTCACCAGTGACTGCATTGGATTGGTGAAACGGAGTCAAACGTCACCGGTGACTGCATTTGATTGGTTAAACGGAGTCAAACGTCACCAGTGACTGCATTTGATTGGTGAAACTGAGTCAAACGTCACCAGTGACTGCATTTGATTGGTGAAACTGAGTCAAACGTCACCAGTGACTGCATTTGATTGGTGAAACTGAGTCAAACGTCACCAGTGACTGCATTTGATGGGTGAAATGGAGTCATGTGTCACCAGTGACTGCATTGGATTGGTGAAACTGAGTCAAACGTCACCAGTGATTGCATTTGATTGGTGAAACTGAGTCAAACGTCACCAGTGACTGCATTTGATTGGTGAAACGCAGGCATGTGATAGATCCTACTTAGAAGGTTTGTCCGACAAAACAAAACAAACAAAGCGTGCATTGACAGATCGATAAAAATCAGTAGCGAGCTGAATGTAGATAAATGGAGCGGAGTAATAGTAGTGTTTCTTCTCTATAAATATACTCAAGTAAAAGTAAAAGTATGTTGCATCAAAACGACTCTTAGAAGAACAATTTATCCCAAAAGTTACTCAAGTAGATGTAACGGAGTAAATGTAGCGCATTACTACCCACCTCTGGAGATTGGTAAGCACAACCTGAATTATCAGGTGCACCAGTTTACAAGGCGCACTGTCAATTTTTGAGAAAATGAAAGGATTTTAGGTGTGCGTTATAGTCTGACAAATACGGTACCAAATTCTGAACCTTGTTGCCCCCGGTACTTGTGGTCCTCGGTGCTTGAGGGGTTAAATGACATCTTAACAAGCCTGCATGGTGTGTTCATTGTCAATAATGTAAACAGCAAGTTAAGGTTGGGGCCTCTCGCCAAGCGCTCTCTTGAATGGAGCCAGTGTTCACCGGCCCCTCGGTCCTCCTCTCTTCTACGTGGGCTTGTCTTCTATCTGCTGCCCCTTCAATTAGATAAGCACAACAGAGCGGCGCTTTGGCAGCGAGGTGCGTGTCACGGCGAGGCTGCCAGCTGAGGTCATGCCTCGTAAGGGAAGTGAGACGCGGCTGTTTCCTGCCCGAGCGCCCGCAAGCACAGGCCATTTCGGCCGGCTGGTTTGTCTAAGGTTTACGGCCGAGCGAGGATCAAACGCGGCCGAGGGACCACCTGGAACCTCTCTTGGCAGCCGAGGCGGCCTGCGGAGGGTCCGGGGGCTCTGGGAAAAGCCAGTGCGCCTCATCTCTGTGAGAACTCTCCTTTTCATGGGAAGATGAGCCACTGGGGATGGGGACATCTTGGCGGAAGGTTGGCAAACGCCAAAGGTTTTTTTCTGGTCCGGGGGTTCTTGACCTTTTTGACCCCAGGGTCTAACTTTTCCACTAGAGAAGACACTCAAATATTAACACTGAATTAGTCATCTTATTTTAATGGAATTCAATAATTATATCTAACCTACTTACAGTTTACAACCTGGTCAAACGACCTGAAACATTGTGTTAATCACAGAGAATTTGACTTTAGTCATACTTTTTGCGCTTCTATGACGGAGGCTATGTCTTTACTAAGCCGGATAACCCCTTAAACTAATAATTGCTTAGCCTAAGCATCGTGTCAGCCACACATAGATTAAGGTAGCCCTCCTTGGATCATTTTTTTTTAAACAGGTAGGTGCTACGGAATGAGAATCCGCACCTCCAAGTCCGAGTCCATGGTTCTCGCCCGGAAAAGGGTGGAATGCCGTCTCCGGGTTGGGGAGGAGACCCTGCCCCAAGTGGAGGAGTTTAAGTACCTAGGAGTCTTGTTGACGAGTGGGGGAAGAGTGGATCGTGAGATCGACAGGCGGATCGGTGCGGCGTCTTCAGTAATGCGGACGTTGTACCGATCCGTTGTGGTGAAGAAGGAGCTGAGCCGGAAGGCAAAGCTCTCAATTTACCGGTCGATCTACGTTCCCATCCTCACCTATGGTCATGAGCTTTGGGTCATGACCGAAAGGATAAGATCACGGGTACAAGCGGCCGAAATGAGTTTCCTCCGCCGTGTGGCGGGTCTCTCCCTTAGAGATAGGGTGAGGAGCTCTGCCATCCGAGAGGAGCTCAAAGTAAAGCCGCTGCTCCTTCACATCGAGAGGAGCCAGATGAGGTGGTTCGGGCATCTGGTCAGGATGCCACCCGAACGCCTCCCTAGGGAGGTGTTTAGGGCACGTCCAGCTGGTAGGAGGCCACGGGGAAGACCCAGGACACGTTGGGAAGACTATGTCTCCCGGCTGGCCTGGGAATGCCTCGGGATCCCCCGGGAAGAGCTGGACGAAGTGGCTGGGGAAAGGGAAGTCTGGGTTTCCCTGCTTAGGCTGTTGCCCCCGCGACCCGACCTCGGATAAGCGGAAGAAGATGGATGGATGGTGCTACGAGTATTTCTTGAATCTCAGGCTTTTACCATGAATTGATTAACGTGAACCATGACTCAAACAAGTTAAAAAACGTATTCGGGTGTTTCCATTAAGTGGTCAATTGTACGGAATATGTACTGTACTGTGCAATCTACTACAAACCCTGTTTCCATATGAGTTGGGAAATTGTGTTAGATGTAAATATAAACAGAATACAATGATTTGCAAATCCTTTTCAACCCATATTCAGTTCAATATGCTACAAAGACAATATATTTGATGTTCAAACTGACAAACAGTTTTTTTTTTTCGAATAATCATTAACTTTAGAATTTGATGACAGCAACACGTGATGAAGAAGTTGGGAAAGGTGGCAATGAATACTGATAAAGTTGAGGAATGCTCATCAAACACTTATTTGGAACATCCCACAGGTATGCAGGCTAATTGGGAACAGGTGGGTGCCATGATTGAGAATAAAAGCAGCTTCCATGAAATGTTAAGTAATTGACAAACAAGGATGGGGCGAGGTACACCCCTTTGTCCACAACTGCGTGAGCAAATAGTCAAATAGTTTAAGAAAAACGTTTCTCAAAGTGCAATTGCAAGAAATTTGGGGATTTCAACATTTACACTCCATAATATCATCAAAAGGTTCAGAGAATCTGAAGAAATCACTCCACGTAAGCGACATGACCGGAAACCAATATTGAATGACCGTGACCTTCGATCCCTCACATGGCACTGTATCAAAAACCAACTTAAATCTCAAAAGGATATCACCACATGGGCTCAGGAACACTTCAGAAAACCACTGTCATTAAGTACAGTTTGTCACTATGTCCAGAAGTGCAAGTTCAAGCTCTACCATGCAAAGCGAAAGCCATTTATCAACAACATCCAGAAACGCCGCCGGCTTCTCTGGGCCCGAGATCATCTAAGATGGACTGATGCAAAGTGGAAAAGTGTTCTGTGGTCTGACGAGTCCACATTTCAAATTGTTTTTGGAAATATTCGACATCGTGTCATCCGGACCAAAGGGGAAGCGAACCATCCAGACTGTTATCGACGCATCTGTGATGGTATGGGGGGGCATTAGTGCCCAAGGCATGGGTAACTTACACATCTGTGAAGGCACCATTAATGCTGAAAGGTACATACAGGTTTTGGAACAACATGTGCTGCCATCTAAGCGCAGTTTTTTCACGGACGCCCCTCTTTATTTCAGCAAGACAATGCCAAACCACACTCAGCACGTGTTACAACAGCGTGGCGTCGTAAAAAGAGAGTGTGGGTACTATTCTGGCCCGCCTGCAGTCCAGACCTGTCTCCCATGGAAAATGTCTGGCGCATTATGAAGCGTAAAATACGACAGTTGAACGACTGAAGCTCTTCATAAAACAAGAATGGGAAAGAATTCCACTTTCAAAGCTTCAACAATTAGTTTCCTCAGTTCCCAAACTTTTATTGAGTGTTGTTAAAAGAAAAGGTGATGTAACTTAGTGGTGAACATGCCTTTTCCCAACTACTTTGGCACATGTTGCAGCCATGAAATTCTAAGTTAATTATTATTTGCAAAAAAATAAATAAAGTTTATGAGTTTGAACATCAAATATGTTGTCTTTGTTGCATATTCAACTGAATATGGGTTGAAAATGATTTGCAAATCATTGTATTCTGTTTATATTTACATCTGACACAATTTCCCAACTCATATGGAAACAGGGTTTGTAATAAAAGTTTCAATCAATCAATCTGGCTCTTAGCTTTGAATGGACTCATTGATCGTTTACAAACTGAGTTCGGAGGGGAATGTACGTCAGAAAGACTGCGCCCCACACAGGAAGTGACGTCAGAAACAACCAGAGCTAACCACGGGAAAGACGGAGGCGAGTCATCCAGACATGGACATTGAACATTGCCTCTTTTTCTCATTAGATTTCACCTCATTCCACTTTTTAAAATGTTTATTTTTTATTTTTGCAATACTATCAATTTTGCCATTTTTGCAGAATGTGTGGGGGGCCGGTAAACCATTAGCTGCGGGCCGCAAATGGCCCCCGGGCCGCACTTTGGACACCCCTGGTCTAAGAGTTTAAATAAATGACAATGAAATGTGTTATTTAATATGATCATTAAACATTTGGATTCACTTCTGTGTCAAGTTGAGAACCTTTGAGGGGTTTATCATCCAATCCGATCCGTCCCACCTGTAACACCCACATTACCGAAAGTCCAGTCCATGTTTTCATTGTTACTTAAAGTCGAGGTAGAGCCGGACGGAGCAGCCTTAAGAGAACTCGCCTACAAGATGGACCTTTATTGTACAAGTAAGTTGGAATTACATTTAGCTCTAGCTGGAGCTACCAGTCCATGTAATTAATGAACCAGGTGCTCCCGATTTTGATGAATAAAAACATGGCTAGCGAACCGAGTTGTTAGCATGACCATAGACAGCTTGCATTGTTTGCTGTGATGCGAGAAATTGGGCCGCCATCTTGAAGTGGTGATGAGCAGCCTAAACTGACAGTGGACAGGTAGAAAACAAAGATGCTAACCTGACAGTTGACAGGTAGAAAACAAAGATGCTAAACTGACAGTTGACAGGTAGAAAACAAAGATGCTAAAGTGACCGTTGACAGGTAGAAAACAAATATGTTAAAGTGACAGTTGACAGGTAGAAAACAAAGATGCTAAACTGACAGTTAGAAAAATTAAGATGCTAAACTGACAGTTGACAGGTAAAAAACAAAGATGCCAACCTGACAGTTGACAGGTAGAAAACAAAGATGCTAAACTGACCGTTGACAGGTAGAAAACAAAGATGCTAAACTGATAGTTGACAGGTAGAAAACAAAGATGCTAAACTGACCGTTGACAGGTAGAAAACAAAGATGCTAAACTGACAGTTGACAGGTAGAAAACAAAGATGCTAAACTGACTGTTGACAGGTAGAAAACAAAGATGCTAAACTGACAGTTGACAGGTAGAAAACAAAGATGCTAAACTGACAGTTAACAGGTAGAAAACAAAGATGCTAAACTGACAGTCGACAGGTATAAAACAAAGATGCTAAACTGACAGTTGACGGGTAGAAAACAAAGATGTTGTTCAGCCTTTTTGTGAAAAGGATATCACCACAGAGTTGAGAAGGAACAAGGATCTTCAATAGTACTAAAATCGTAACCGCTAGCAAACAGGAGTATGACCATGATAGAATTGCTGGTCAATTAAATTAATAACATTTAAAAATGTCATACTTCAATAACACAAGAGTTGAAATAAATGATGAAGATGAAGATTGTAAAAGCCAACAGGGGTAAAAGTTAGGACCACAGTCCAGATTGTGTAGGGTGGGCAGGGGGTTAATATATGTTAGCTAACTAGATGACCATAGTAACTCATTAGATGACCACAGTAACTCATTAGATGACCATAGTAACTCATTAAATGACCATAGTAAGTCATTATATGACCATAGTAAGTCATTAGATGACCATAGTAACTCATTAGATGACCATAGTAACTCATTAGATGACCATAGTAAGTCATTAGATGACCATAGTAACTCATTAGATGACCATAGTAACTCATTAGATGACCATAGTAACTCATTAGATGACTATAGTAACTCATTAGATGACCATAGTAACTCATTAGATGACCACAGTAAGTCATAGACCATAGTAACTCATTAGATGACCACAGTAAGTCATTAGATGACCATAGTAACTCATTAGATGACTATAGTAACTCATTACCATAGTAACTCATTAGATGACCATAGTAACTCATTAGATGACCATACTAACTCATTAGATGACCACAGTAAGTCATTAGATGACCATAGTAACTCATTAGATGACTATAGTAACTCATTACCATAGTAACTCATTAGATGACCATAGTAACTCATTAGATGACTATAGTAACTCATTAGATGGCCATAGTAACTCATTAGATGACCATAGTAACTCATTAGATGACCATAGTAACTCATTAGATGACCACAGTAAGTCATTAGATGACCATAGTAACTCATTAGATGACCATAGTAACTCATTAGATGACTATAGTACCTCATTAGATGACTATAGTAACTCATTACCATAGTAACTCATTAGATGACCATAGTAACTCATTAGATGACTATGGTAACTCATTAGATGACTTTAGTAACTCATTAGATGACCATAGTAACCCATTAGATGACTATGGTAACTCATTAGATGACCATAGTAAGTCATTAGATGACCATAGTAACCCATTAGATGACTATGGTAACTCATTAGATGACCACAGTAACTCATTAGATGACCACAGTAACTCATTAGATGACCATAGTAACTCATTAAATGACCATAGTAAGTCATTAGATGACCATAGTAAGTCATTAGATGACCATAGTAACTCATTAGATGACCATAGTAACTCATTAGATGACCATAGTAACTCATTAGATGACTATAGTAACTCATTAGATGACCATAGTAACTCATTAGATGACCACAGTAAGTCATAGACCATAGTAACTCATTAGATGACCACAGTAAGTCATTAGATGACCATAGTAACTCATTAGATGACTATAGTAACTCATTACCATAGTAATTCATTAGATGACCATAGTAACTCATTAGATGACCATACTAACTCATTAGATGACCACAGTAAGTCATTAGATGACCATAGTAACTCATTAGATGACTATAGTAACTCATTACCATAGTAACTCATTAGATGACCATAGTAACTCATTAGATGACCATAGTAACTCATTAGATGACCATAGTAACTCATTAGATGACCATAGTAACTCATTAAATTACCATAGTAACTCATTAGATGACCATAGTAACTCATTAGATGACCACAGTAAGTCATTAGATGACCATAGTAACTCATTAGATGACCATAGTAACTCATTAGATGACTATAGTACCTCATTAGATGACTATAGTAACTCATTACCATAGTAACTCATTAGATGACCATAGTAACTCATTAGATGACTATGGTAACTCATTAGATGACTTTAGTAACTCATTAGATGACCATAGTAACCCATTAGATGACTATGGTAACTCATTAGATGACCACACTAAGTCATTAGATGACCATAGTAACTCATTAGATGACTATAGTACCTCATTAGATGACTATAGTAACTCATTACCATAGTAACTCATTAGATGACCATAGTAACTCATTAGATGACTATGGTAGCTCATTAGATGACCATAGTAACTCATTAGATGACCATAGTAACTCATTAGTTGACCACAGTAACTCATTAGATGACCATAGTAACTCATTAGATGACCATAGTAACTCATTAGATGACCATAGTAACTCATTAGATGACCACAGTAACTCATTTGATGACCATAGTAACTCATTAGTTGACCACGGTAACTCATTAGATGACCACAGCAACTAGTATATGTTGCAAATTCCAAGCATTAAAAGACTTAGTATAGTTGAAGACTTAGGATCATTAGAAAACATGAGCTACACTTTCCATCTTAAACATCTAAAAAAACATATTTGGGGACGTCCGTCGGGCCAGATTGAAAAGCTTAACGGCCTGCATGTTTGCCCAGGTCTGCTCTAACAAAAAAATCTGCTTAGTGAGAAGAATGATCTTATCAGACAGAAAATAAGAAAACATCATCCTTATTCGGGATATTTAATCATACTTAGATTTCAGTTTTTGCAGTGTAAGTTTGAAAATAATAGAACTATGAAAAATAATCCTGCTTGGCAGGAATTTGGTTTAGCACGCTCAGGCCTGGAACCAATCAGCTGCTATGTATGCATTAATTACTATTGTACTGTATATTCTTACCCTGATGTTTGTCGTGTACAAGCATCAGAACCAATCAGCTGATATGTATGCATGAATTACTACTGGACTGTATATCCTTACCCTGATGTTTGTCGTGTGCAAGCATCAGAACCAATCAGCTGCTCTGCATGAATTACTACTGGACTGTATATTCTTACCCTGATGTTTGTCGTGTACAAGCATCAGAACCAATCAGGTTATTTTCCCAGCCTCCACATCTATTCTAGCAGAAACCCCTCTGACAATGTTTTTTATGACTTTCCATCTTACAAATGTGGTTCCAGTCCAGCCCGCATACTCCAACTGCCCCCCGCGGACCACTTTTCACGGCAATTTCACTTTCACGACCTATTCTGAGGTAGGTACTTTTGAGTGCCTCCGAGATCCCACGCCAGACGAGCGTCGAGGCCAATCGGGGCGCCGTGTCTTTTCAGGGTGGACCGAAAGCTGGAAGACGTTACCGACTTTTGTGCCACCTGGCTGGGAACGTCAGTCCCTTCCATGGAAAACTGAGTAATGGCCCGGCGAATGTGAAGGTGAGGTTGAAGTCATATCAAACAGACTTTCGGACCTTCCTAAGGGGCTATGAGAGCCAAATGCGTGTCATCTCTGTGGACAATGAGCTTTAACCTTCTCGTTATCCTTCCTGATGTTCTAATGGAAAGAACAGGGGATAAAATGAGATATGAGTCTCCGCTTTGAGCTGAGGAGAAGAACAACAAGTGCGTCCCGCGCCAACTACAACACTCTCCATGGTGGGCCGGAGCACATGTAATTTTAGATTGGCTGCCCTCAAGCTCCCTTTTTTTTTGGTGCTCGTTCACTATCTGGGCAGGGGGATTTGGCAACCCGGGCTCCGAAGGGTCCCATAAATTTTGCTGTTGCTGTCCTTTCTATGTCCGCCTGGCGCTGGCACGGGTCTGGTCCTGTTGCGTTAATCGTTAAATTACGCATTCCGTCAAACGCGCGCCATTGAGCCCAGATGTCGGATTCCCCAAATCACACGTTTTGTCTGCCAATCCTGATTGCAAACCCTGCCCGCGGTCAACACGACCTGGCTTTTTTTATATCTGGGGTTGAGTGGACGCTTGCATGCAGAGTCAAGTTTAATGAAGTTGCAAAAAGTCAGTGTTTAAAAAGAAGAAAAAAACAAACAAAAGTTAAGGGTATTTTATTGGAACTAAGCAAAATTATCTGCCAATAGAACAAGAAAAATTGGCTTGTCAACACTTTCCAAAACAAGTAAAATTAGTTAACCTCAATGAACCCAAAAATACATTAAAATAAGTATATTCTCACTAATATATGAGTACATACACTGCAAAAAGTCAGTGTTCAGAAACAAGAAAAAAGAAATTCAAAAATGAGGGGTATTTTACTTATCACTTAGACCTACATTTTAATAATTAACATACTTTAGCAAAAATCAACAGGAAGTTTGCGCTGTAATTTGACCCCTTTAAAATGCTTCGAAACTCACCAAACTTGGCGCACATATTGCGATCTAATGAAAAAACCAAACCCCAAAACTCAAAATTGCGCTCTAGCGCTATTTTTGAATAAAACACTGAAAAAACTGCTCCTAGGAAGAAAACAGACACAATTGCTTGTAACTTCCGGTAAGAATGTCGGAGAGACATGAAACAAAAACCTCCATGTAGGTCTTGCTTAGACCTACATTTCATAGATTGACAACCCCCAACAAAAATCAACACGAAGTTTGCAATTCCCCCTTCAAAACAAAAGTTTTGTAAAAACCGGTCACCTTTCTTCAAACATTATCTCCTCTGAGTGCGTTTGTTGTTTTGGCTTCAAACTCGCACAGGAGAGAGATTGAACCCTTCTGATTAAAAGCATAGAACAGAGTTTTGATAAGTTTTCAGGTTTTGATTTTACACGCCTTCAAAGAACCCCTGTGCAAAGTCTCCTAAAAAATGTCAGTTTTGCCTCTTTGAGCTGTTATTTGACCCCCTTAAAATGCTTCTAAACTCACCAAACTTGACACACACATCAGGTCTGGCAAAAATTGCGATCTGATGAAAAAACCTAACCTCAAAACTCAAAATTGCGCTCTACCGCCCCCCTAGGAATACAACACGGACAAACTGCTCCTAGGAAGAAAACACAGACAAAACTGTTTGTAACTTCCGGTAGGAATGTCAGAGAGACATGAAACAAAAAACACTATGTAGGTCTCACTTAGACCTACATTTTAATAATTAACATACTTTAGCAAAAATCAACAGGAAGTTTGATATTTTCACTTCAATACAACAATTGCATTACTTTCACAATGCATTAGATTCTCAAAATAGTGGCTCCAAGGCGTCTTCTAACGCTTATCCGGCCGTGGGTCTCGGGGGCAGCAGCCAAAGGCGGACCCGACCAATGCTGCTTGCTGCTTTAATTTATAATTGAATCACTAGTTTTTAGTTATTTTTATATCTTTTTTTCCAAACAGTTCAAGAAAGACCACTACAAATGAGCAATATTTTGCACTGTTATACAATTTAATAAATCAGAAACTGATGACATATTGCTGTATTTTACTTCTTTATCTCTTTTTTCAACCAAAAATGCTTTGCTTTGATTAGGGGGTACTTGAATTAAAAAAAATGTTCACAGGGGGTATATCACTGAAAAAAGGTTGAGAACCACTGGTCTAAAAATGCATATTTCCATCGACAACATGACATCATCGCGCCGAATGCGTGCTCTTTCAGTCAATTAGTGCGCATACATACCCCAAAAAATTTTTATTGTAATTTTTAAGAATTCATCTGAATGTGCATGGACTTTTTCTGTTTAAAATTGTTAGAAATGTCACATCTTACATTTGTAAATATTAACCGTCAGTTTACTGTTCTGCGCCAACTGTACTACTTTATCAGTATACGTATTGAGTCCGAGTAAGTCTAGGAGCCGCATTTTGTACCAACTGTAATCTTTTAATGCTAGACATAGGGAGACCCCAAAATAATAGATTACAGTAATGGAGACGAGACATAACAAACGCATGAATAATGATCTCAGCGTCGCTAGTGGACAAAATAGAACGTATTTTAGCGATATTACGGAGATGAAAGAAGAACGTTTTAGTAACACTCTTGATGTGTGACTCAAAGGAGAGAGTTGGGTCGTAATAATACCCAGATTCTTTAAAATAAGTGTATTCTCACTAATAACAACTGTACTCTTATATGAGTACACATTTTCTATTGTTTCATTTGGCTGTCATCCGTTTTAATTATATGACAAAAATGTGTCAAGGTCATGATTTTTTTTTTTTTCATGCTTGAAATACGAAATGATTACTTAAAAAAAAGTAGTTTTATACTTGTGAGTGTTGATGACACAGCTTTGCATCAGTTGATATTCTAGTTTCAAGCCACCAGGGGTCTCAAACTCAATTTACCTGGACACAGAGTCTGGTTGAGGCTGGGCGCAAGAAAAGATTTCTTCAAAAAATGTTTTGCATACTCTTCAGCATGTCTAGTTGTATAATGACGTTTCAAATTGTATTCCTTGTGCACCGCAACTTTCTGTCTGTAAATAAGACAGATGTGTGCTCAACAAAGAAATATTGAATCTCCCACTTTGCCTGGAATTGTTTTTGCTCATCACTAACCTTTCTCTTTACTGCAGGCTTTGAAAAAGACATGTTTGGGGTTGTGGAATATATTTCTAGAATAATGTTATTTTTCGCAATGTGTGTCGTTCCGCTTTTCCGTACAGTAACACGGCGGTCGGCGGGTAATAGCCGGGAAAGTACAGAGATAGCGAGCGCAAAAAAAGTGACTGCTCCTGGCGTCATATAGAAATATATGTAGTGTTCATCATGTGAAGCAAGGCAAATTAAACGATAAAAAAAAACAAATAACGGTTTGAATTGGTCCAGGTCAGGGGTGCCCATTACGTTGATCGCGAGCTACCAGTCGACCGCGGGGGGTGTGTCAGTCGATCTCCAGCCAGGCTTTTAAAAAAAATAGACCTAAAAATTAGTGATCATCAATCTTCACCAAGACGTCACTTAAATGACATTCACGGTACCGGAGGGTCTTGTGAGATAACGCTGGCTGCTGCAAGATCATTATTATTAAAATATGACCGAGAGGAAGGCGAGAAACACTTTTTATTTCAACAGACTCTCGCGCCGTACCTTCCGTCAAAACTCTAAAGGCCGACTGCACATTTCCTATCTTCACAATAAAAGCCCTGCTTCATGCTGCCTGCGCTAACTAAATACAGAGTCTCGGAAAACTGGCGTGCACAAGCGATCCCTCAGAAAGCTGGCGTGCACATCACTTGTGCACGCCAGCTTTCTGAGACTCTTATTTTGTTAGCGCAGGCAGCATGAATCAGGGCTTTTGTTGTGAAGATAGGAAATGTGCAGTCGGCCTTTAGAGTTTTGACGGAAGGGACGGCGCGAAAGTCTGTTGAAATAAAAAGTGTTTCTCGCCTTCCTCTCTGTCATTTTTTCATAATAATGAACTGGCAGCAGCCAGCGTCATCTCACAAGACCCTCGGGTGCCGTGAATGTCAATCAAGCAAGCTACGGAATTTGCCGCCAATGTTTTTCTTGTAAAGTGTATGGAAGCTGGATGAATTAGATGCCAAAAAACAACCACTTTCATGTGGTATTGTACAGAAAGGACAACTTTTGTTCTCCATTTGAAAATGTGGGCGTTATCATCATTACTGTCTGATTCCAATCAATGCAAGTCATCAGAATCAGGTAATACACCAACTTATATTCTTGTCTTTGTGAAAGAAAGACATCTATATGTGTAACACATGCTTGTATTATCATTAAACACATTTAACTTGTTTACAAAAATGTCTCTTTCATAAATAAATAAATATAAATGATATATATAAACGAGGTAGATCCCCTCGAGTTGGTCAATTGAAAAGTAGCTCGCCTGCAGAAAAAGTGTGGGCACCCCTGGTCCAGGTTATCGGGGACTGTTATTACTGACGGACAGGTGTCGCGGTGTGACTGCAACCAGGAACGTAAGAAAACCCTCGCCTCCCTGGCAACGTCTCTGTCACTTTCACTCATTTGCCGCTTTTCCACTAACGCAGGGGTAGGCAACCCAGAACGTTGAAAGAGCCATTTTGAACCCACATACCAAAAAATTGTCTCCAATCTACCAACCACCACACCGTGATTGGTAGATTACTTCAGCTCAACTCTGTCAAGCACCATTCATATAAAACTTGCGGGCCGCACTAACATTAAACTTTCATATTAAGGTGGGGGGGCCCCAAAATAACGTCTCACGGGCCGCAATTGGCCCACGGGCCGCGTGTCTGAGACCCCTGTTTTACTCGATATAGGTCATCAAATCTCAGCAACAAGCTGTAGTATCTTACTGAGATCATTTAGGACCAACACCCTTAACCTTCCTCTTGTGTTAGCTTTCTGTTACCATCTCTTATGTTAACGGGTCGGTTTTGACCCATGTCTTAAATCAGCTGTAAAATACACTAAAAACAATTATCTATCATCCAATTTGTTTCTCATCCCTTGGTTACTCCGTTAGGCTTCCTTATCCTTGAAAATATTGGTTTTAATATTTTTGGTTTGGGCCATTGGGCCTTTTTTTGTCAGTATACCCCTCGATTTCAATTTTCAAAAATGGTAAAACGAACCTCAAGAGAATCATATAAATAAAAAAAAGGTTGTTGTGTTACCTAATTATTACTAAGGGGTATTAGAACACATCTCTTAAATAAATGTGTTTTATTTATTTTTTCATTTTAAGAATTTTAACTATAGTAACATCTATGGTGTTATGGGTCAATTTCGACCCATATATATTTACTTCAAGAAAAAGGCTAAAACGTATTTTTTTCAGCAACAGAAATCCAACATCAAACAAACAACAACCAATCAAACAAATGAAACCAAGAGAAATAGATTACTAGTTCCAAAACTAATAAAAAAACAAAATCAGAGTGGCAAAAAGTGACACTTTTAGTGTCCGTCTTTTGTTTGTTTTTGTACAGGATAACAAGGTAAAATGAGAATCCACTAAAGCTCACATGATTGGGAGAGGAGCTGGCTGTCAGTGTGTTCAGTTTTGGCTCTTATCATTGCTTTATCATCTTATTTTTATAACCGGGTCGAAACCGACCCTAACAACACCAAGGGCATAATTTCTACCAGAGCATTTTATAATTTAGTGCAAAAAATTTAAAATGTTTATTTTGTTGACAAAGAGGTTCCTGACAACGTCAAATAGCTTTGATGCAAAAAAATAATGTATGTGGTGTTTTTATGCATTTAAAAACTAAAACGGTAAAATACTCTTAAAGAAAATCTGCTTAGTGAGAAGAATGATCTTATCCGAGATCTCATCCTTATTTGAGATATTTCATCTTACTTAGATTTCAATTTTTGCAGTGTAGAACATCTGCTCCGAGCTTGAGCACAGAAAAAAAACGAAGTACATACAACTGGATTTGAGTGGCTGTCAAAGCGCACCCCAGTTGCTTGCCAACTCGCCCCGAAATGCAATTTAAAGCCCGAATGAGGACGTATTATTCCGACTTGGAAGACACGCTCGGACGCAAAGTGCTTTGACGCTTCACGCATCTTCCACTTGTACAGTGTGATGATTAGTTAAGCGATTGTGTGACGATCATTCAGTCGACCGCAGCGCCAAATCCGGGGAATTTAATTCGCAAAGGGCAGTTTATTCCATCTGCCTCGTTCAGCCGATTAATAAAAGACGAGCGACTCTTTCGAGGGAATAAACTGGAATGTAAATTTGAAAAAAAAAATGGACCATCAAAATGGGAGTTTGGGTCCTTTTAGTTACGTATCTTTTCCTTTCATGTGTTTTCACATGGTTTTTGTGGACTTTGAGCATTGCAGCAAAGTGGAGGAGCTAAGGATCAGCAGCAGGATGAATTAATATTGGTGCCTTTTGCATCCACAGGAATAACCAGTCAAGTTGTCACATTGTGTAAATGGTAAATAAAAACAGAATACAATGATTTGCAAATCCTTTTCAACTTATATTCAATTGGATAGACTGCAGAGACAAGACATTGAACGTTCGAACTGGTAAACTTTATTTTTTGCAAATATTAGCACATCTGGAATCTGCGGTCTGCAACATGTTTCAAAAAAGCTGGCACAAGTGGCAAAAAAAAAAAAAAAATTTGAGGAATGCTCATCAAACACTTATTCGGAACATCCCACAGGTGAACATGCTAATTGGGAACAGGTGGGTGCCATGATTGGGTATAAAAGCAGCTTTTATGAAATGCTCAGTCATTCACAAACAAGGATTGGGCGAGGGTCACCACTTTGTGAACAAATGCTTGAGCAAAATCCTCCAACAGTTTAAGAACAGCATTTCTCAACCAGCTAATGCAAATAATTTAGGGATTTCACCATCTACGGTCCGTAATATCATGAAAAGGTTCAGAGAATCTGGAGAAATCACTGCATGTAAGCATATTAAACATTAAATGCCCGTGACCTTCGATTCCTCAGGCGGTACTGCATCAAAAAGCGACATCAATGTGTAAAGGATATCACCTAATTGGCTCAGGAACACTTCAGAAAAACACTGTCGGTAACTACAGTTGGTCGCTACATCTGTTAGTGCAAGATAAAACTCTTACTATCCAAAGCCATTTATCAACAACACCCGGAAACGCCGCCGGCTTTGCTGGGCCCAAGCTCATCTGTGAAGGCACCATTAATGCTGAAAGGTACATCCAGGTTCTTGAGCAACATACTGTATGTTGCCATCCAAGCAACGTCTTTTTCATATAAATCCCAAATCTTAATGCAAAGTGCTGATTTTGTATATAAAATACAGCATGACAGGCCTAAGTTTGTAAAATGTAATCTTTGGTCTTCTTCCTGAAGTCCAGCGGGGTGTCGCCGTCTTACCTGCCTGCAGCGTAAGGTGAATTGTGACAACATTTTCAATTTATGAATGTAAAACTGCTTGTTTATTTTGTTGACCACTGACCGAGGAAATGATAAACTAAACTAAACTAAACATGGTTTTGCCGCTTGAGGTTTTTAAGAAGTTATTTTTGTTGATATCATACAATCTCTACAACTATTTAAGTAACAAATACATGTTTTAACCAAAACGTAGGTTCCTATCTTGTATTAAAAAATATATAATAATCAATCAATCAATCAATGTTTACTTATATAGCCCTAAATCACTAGTGTCTCAAAGGGCTGCACAAACCACCACGACATCCTCGGTAGGCCCACATAAGGGCAAGGAAAACTCACACCCAGTGGGACATCGGTGACAATAATGATCCAGTGGGACGTCTGTGACAATAATGATTATGAGAACCTTAGAGAGGAGGAAAGCAATGGATGTCGAGCGGGTCTAACATGATACTGTGAAAGTTCAATCCACAATGGATCCAACACAGTCGCAAGAGTCCAGTCCAAAGCGGGTTCAACTCAGCAGCGAGAGTCCCGTTCACAGCGAAGCCACCAGGAAACCATCCCAAGCGGAGGCGGATCAGCAGCGCAGAGATGTCGAGGCGGATCAGCAGCGCAGAGATGTCCCCAGCCGATACACAGGCAAGCAGTACATGGCCACCGGATCGGACAGGACCCCCTCCACAGGGGAGGGTGGGACATAGAAGAAAAAGAAAAGAAACGGCAGATCAACTGGTCTAAAAAGGGAGTCTATTTAAAGGCTAGAGTATACAAATGAGTTTTAAGGTGAGACTTAAATGCTTCTACTGAGGTAGCATCTCGAACTGTTACCGGGAGGGCATTCCAGAGTACTGGAGCCCGAACGGAAAACGCTCTATAGCCCGCAGACTTTTTTTGGGCTTTGGGAATCACTAACAAGCCGGAGTCCTTTGAACGCAGATTTCTTGCCGGGACATATGGTACAATACAATCGGCAAGATAGGATGGAGCTAGACCGTGTAGTATTTTATACGTAAGTAGTAAAACCTTAAAGTCACATCTTAAGTGCACAGGAAGCCAGTGCAGGTGAGCCAGTACAGGCGTAATGTGATCAAACTTTCTTGTTCTTGTCAAAAGTCTAGCAGCCGCATTTTGTACCAACTGTAATCTTTTAATGCTAGACATGGGGAGACCCGAAAATAATACGTTACAGTAGTCGAGGCGAGACGTAACAAACGCATGGATAATGATCTCAGCGTCTTTAGTGGACAGAATGGAGCGAATTTTTGCGATATTACGGAGATGAAAGAAGGCCGTTTTAGTAACGCTTTTAATGTGTGCCTCAAAGGAGAGAGTTGGGTCGAAGATAATACCCAGATTCTTTACCGTGTCGCCTTGTTTAATTGTTTGGTTGTCAAATGTTAGAGTTGTATTATTAAATAGAGTTCGGTGTCTAGCAGGACCGATAATCAGCATTTCCGTTTTTTTGGCGTTGAGTTGCAAAAAGTTAGCGGACATCCATTGTTTAATTTCATTAAGACACGCCTCCAGCTGACTACAATCCGGCGTGTTGGTCAGCTTTAGGGGCATGTAGAGTTGGGTGTCATCAGCATAACAGTGAAAGCTAACACCGTATAATAATAATAATTAAGCAGCGTTGGTCGGGTCCGCCTTTGGCTGCTGCCCCCGAGACCCACGAGACCCCATAAGCGTTAGAAGACGCCTTGGAGCCACTATTTTGAGAATCTAATGCATTGTGAAAGTAATGCAGTTGTTGTATTGAAGTGAAAATATCAAACTTCCTGTTTATTTTTGCTAAAGTATGTTAATCATTAAAATGTAGGTCTAAGTGAGACCTACATAGTGTTTTTTGTTTCATGTCTCTCTGACATTCCTACCGGAAGTTACAAGCAGTTTTGTCAGTGTTTTCTTCTTAGGAGCAGTTTGTCCGTGTTGTATTCCTAGGGGGGCGGTAGAGCGCAATTTTGAGTTTTGAGGTTAGGTTTTTTCATCAGATCGCAATTTTTGCCAGACCTGATGTGTGTGTCAAGTTTGGTGAGTTTAGAAGCATTTTAAGGGGGTCAAATAACATCTCAAAGAGGCAAAACTGACATTTTTTAGGAGACTTTGCACAGGGGTTCTTTGAAGGCGCGTAAAATCAAAATCTGAGAACTTATCAAAACTCTGTTTTATACTTTTAATCAGAAGGGTTCAATCCCTCTCCTGTGCGAGTTTGAAGCCAAAACAACAAACGCACTCAGAGGAGATAATATTTGAAGAAAGGTGACCGGTTTTTACAAAACTTTTGTTTTGAAGGGGGGATTGCAAACTTCCTGTTGATTTTTGTTGGGGGTTGTCAATCTATGAAATGTAGGTCTAAGCGAGACCTACATAGGAAGTTTTTATTTCATGTCTCTCTGACATTCTTACCGGAAGTTACAAGCAATTTTGTCTGTGTTTTCTTCCTAGGAGCAGTTTTTTCAGTGTTTTATTCAAAAATAGCGCTAGAGCGCAATTTTGAGTTTTGGGGTTTGTTTTTTTTCATTAGATCGCAATATTCGCCAGTTCTTATGTATGCGCCAAGTTTGGTGACTTTTGAAGCATTTTAAAAGGGGTCAAATTACAGCGCAAAGAGGCAAAAATGGCAATTTTTCCCAAAAATTTATTTTGAAGGGGTTTTTGCCAACTTCCTGTAGATTTTTGCTGAAAGAAGTGAGTGTATGCAAATCGGGTCTAAGTCAGACCTACATAGGAGTTTTTGTTTCATGTCGCTATGACATTCCTAACAGAAGTTACATGCAGTTTTGTCTGTAATTTTTTCCTAGGGGGCCCTAGAGCGCAATTTTCATTTTGGGGGATTGGTTGCTTAATATGTTGGGAATGTTTGCTATACCGACGTGTGTCAAATTTGGTGAGTTTTGAAGCATGTTAAGGGGGTCAAATTACAGCGCGTAGGTGCGGAATAATAATAAAACACAGCAGTTTCAATAGGGTCCTTTGCCATGGGCCTGCGGACCCTAATAACTATAGATTTTATTTGTAAAAAACACTTTACATTGAGTAGACAACCTCAAAGTGCTACAGTGTATTAAAATAAATAAATAGATACAAATAAAAATTAGAACTAGCACGCATATATATAAAAAAAAAGGCTTTTTTTAAAAAGAATGGCCTTTAAGCCTTTATCACAATCATCATGGGACAGATAATATTTTTATGCTCCATTGGACTACGAGACTGTTTCTACAACTTTTCTTCTACTTTTTCCTTCTTTTTTTTTTTTTTTTTACACCCAGAAATGCTTCTCCTCCCTGACGGATATTGTTTACGTTACTCACTACCACGATTGTCCTCCCACGCAGGTTTTGGAGCTGTCCAGGGTGTTAATCATCACAAAACATCCTCGGCCGTGTGGAGCCATGTTCTGGAAAAGCAAGGTCCTCTATTTTTTTTGGTCTATTTTGTTAATTACAGGAGTGCTCTGCTTTTTTTAAAGACCTACTGCAAAAAAAAGTAAGTCAAATATTTTTATGGCGGCGAAAATGTGAGTCTTTCACTATTTTTTTTAACTGAACCGACCGTTTTTTTAAATTTATTTTATTAAATTGACACAAAAAACACAAGATGCACTTACAATTAAAGCTGCAAGCAGCGTTGGTCGGGTCCGCCTTTGGCTGTTGCCGCCGTGTCCCGAGTCCCGATCTTAGTCAGACCTACATAGAAGTTTTTTATTCCATGTCTCTACGACATTTCTAACAGAAGTTACATGCAGTTTTGTCTGTTTTTTTTCCTAGGGGGCGCTAAGCGCAATTTTGATTTTTGGGGTTTGGTTTTTTATTAGATGGCAGTTTTTGCCAGTCCTGATATGTGTTTAAAATTTGGTGAGTTTTGAAGCATGTTAAGGTGGTGAAATTATAGATCGGCGATTCTGGATGTTGTTGATAAATGGCTTTCGGTCTGCATAACAGAGCTTTAACTTGCACTTTGAAGCATTTTAAGTGGGTCAAATTACAGCTCAAAGAGGCAAAAACTTCATTTTTCAGGAAAATTTGCGCAGGGGTTTTTTGAAGGCGCGTAAAATCAAAACCTGAGAACTTATCAAAACTTTGATCTATACTTTTAATCAGAAGGGTTTAAACTCTTTCCTGTGCGAGTTTGAAGCCGTTCCAACCCAAAAAAACCTTCCTTTTTCATGACAAAAAATAAATAAAATTCCCTTCCTCGCCGGACCGCGGGACAAATTATCAAGTGTTGACCGTTCCGCAGCTACAAAAAGGTTAGGGACCACTGCTGTACTGTGCAATCGACTGAAAAAGTTTCAATCAATCAATCAGTGCTTCGAGAAGACAGAACGGCACTTGTACTTTCGGTTGAAAGCACTCAACAGGAAGAAATACTGTAAATGTAAGTAAACTGATCCAAAAGATGGAGCCCTAGCGCAAACAATAACACACTTCGGTGTCCGTTGAAAATGATGAGTTGAAATCCAAACATTATGGCGGTCAGCAGAGAAAAATCCATAAATTAGCTGCACTGTTTCATAAGCCGCATGGTTCAAAGCATACTTGCCAACCCGAAATTCAGCGCCTCTCCCGTAAACCTCCCAGGACAAATTTTCTCTCAAAATTCAGGCGGCGCTGGAGGCCACGCCCCCTCCAGCTCCATGCGGACCTGAGTGACGTGTCGACAGCCTGTTTTCACGTCCGCTTTCCCACAATATAAACTGCGAGCCTGCCCAATGACGTTTTAACTGTAGAATGATCGAGGGCGAGTTCTTGGTTTCTTATGTGGGTTTATTGTTAGGCAGTTTCATTAACAGCAGTCATGTTTTCGTACACCGTGAAGCAGTTTGTCTGCCGTAAGCAGCAATGTTGTGACACTCTTAATCAGGACAATACTGCCATCTATTGTGCATGCATATGTGACAATAACATCTACGGCTTTCAGAACAGTGGTTCTCAACCTTTTTTCAGTGATGCACCCCATGTGAACATTTTTTTAATTCAAGTACCCTCTAATCAGAGTAAAGCATTTTTGGTTGAAAAAAAAAGATAAAGAAGTAACATACAGCACTATGTCATCAGTTTCTGATTCATTAAATTGTATAACAGTGCAAAATATTGCTCATTTGTAGTGGTCTTTCTTGAACTATTTGGAAAAAAAGATATAAGAATAACTACTGTAAAAACTTGTTGAAAAATAAACAAGTGATTCAATTATAAATAAAGATTTCTACACATACTGCGATGAGGAGGATCCCTTGTCCAGGGTGTACCCCGCCTTCCGCCCGATTGTAGCTGAGATAGGCGCCAGCGCCCCCCGCGACCCCAAAAAGGAATAAGCGGTAGAAAATGGATGGATGGATGATCGAGGGCGAGTTCTTGGTTTCTTATGTGGGTTTATTGTTAGGCAGTTTCATAAACATCCTCCCAGCACGGTAACAACACACAACAACAGCAGTCATGTTTTCGTCCACCGTAAAGCAGTTTGTCTGCCGTAAACAGCAATGTTGTGACACTCTTAATCAGGACAATACTGCCATCTATTGTGCATGCATATGTGACAATAACATCTACGGCTTTCAGAGCTGTGGTTCGCAACCTTTTTTCAGTGATGCACCCCATGTGAACATTTTTTTAATTCAAGTACCCTCTAATCAGAGTAAAGCATTTTTGGTTGAAAAAAAAGATAAAGAAGTAAAATACAGCACTATGTCATCAGTTTCTGATTTATTAAATTGTATAACAGTGCAAAATATTGCTCATTTGTAGTGGTCTTTCTTGAACTATTTGTAAAAAAAGATATAAGAATAACTACTGTAAAAACTTGTTGAAAAATTAACAAGTGATTCAATTATAAATAAAGATTTCTACACATACTGCGATGAGGAGGCTCCCTTGTCCAGAGTGTACCCCGCCTTCCGCCCGATTGTAGCTGAGATAGGCACCAGCGCCCCCCGCGACCCCAAAAGGGAATAAGCGGTAGGAAATGGATGGATGGATGGATGGATGATCGAGGGCGAGTTCTTGGTTTCTTATGTGGGTTTATTGTTAGGCAGTTTCATAAACGTCCTCCAAGCACGGTAACAACACACAACAACAGCAGTCATGTTTTCGTCCACCGTAAGTAAAGCAGTTTGTCTGCCGTAAACAGCAATGTTGTGACACTCTTAATCAGGACAATACTGCCATCTACTGTGCATGCATATGTGACAATAACATCTACGGCTTTCAGAACAGTGGTTCTCAACCTTTTTTCAGTGATGCACCCCATGTGAACATTTTTTTAATTCAAGTACCCGCTAATCAGAGTAAAGCATTTTTGGTCGAAAAAAAAAGATAAAGAAGTAAAATACAGCACTATGTCATCAGTTTCTGATATATTAAATTGTATAACAGTGCAAAATATTGCTCATTTGTAGTGGTCTTTCTTGAACTATTTGTAAAAAAAGATATAAGAATAACTACTGTAAAAACTTGTTGAAAAATGAACAAGTGATTCAATTATAAATAAAGATTTCTACACATACTGCGATGAGGAGGCTCCCTTGTCCAGAGTGTACCCCGCCTTCCGCCCGATTGTAGCTGAGATAGGCACCAGCGCCCCCCGCGACCCCAAAAGGGAATAAGCGGTAGGAAATGGATGGATGGATGGATGGATGATCGAGGGCGAGTTCTTGGTTTCTTATGTGGGTTTATTGTTAGGCAGTTTCATAAACGTCCTCCCAGCACGGTAACAACACACAACAACAGCAGTCATGTTTTCGTCCACCGTAAAGCAGTTTGTCTGCCGTAAACAGCAATTTTGTGACACTCTTAATCAGGACAATAATGCCATCTATTGTGCATGCATACTGCGATGAGGTGGCAACTCCTCCAGGGTGTACCCCGCCTTCTGCCCGATTGTAGCTGAGATAGGCACCAGCCCCCCAACCCCCCCGCGACCCCAAAGGAAATAAGCGGTAGAAAATAGATGGATGGATAGCTGTAAATATACTCCTCCCCTCTTAACCATGCCCCTCGCCCCCCAACCACGCCCTCCCAGGTATGGTTCAAAGCGTAGGGAAAAGATAGCGGCTCATCGTCCGGAATTTAGGGCATTTCTAATATCCATGGGGATGTTTTACATAAGCACTCTATTTGTCTTTCATTGGCCAACACCCCAGAAAATAAAACCTTCTACAGATCGTGAGGACTAAACCGCAGATGAGTCATGGAGAGTAATAAAAAACAATGTTAGTAAAATCTTGTGGTTTTATGGAAACTGGAAGACGATGCGTCGTTTTTTTTTCATAAAGCTTAAGTGACTTTGACGCGGCGGAGAATGGACTCTGACAGCAAGTGTGACATTTAAAGGGCCAGCAGAGGTGATACTCAAGTGCGTTTACTGAACATCTCAGTCTGCCAAATATTATTCCAAAACTTCTGGCCCTGTTGGATCTTGTTTTTCGGGGAAAATGTGAATTCATCTTTTATTGGGTCAAAGCCATGGTGTTTTGGGATTGTATGAGGTTTTTTTAATTGTGATGAGATGGAGCCTGCGCGGTGTTTCAAAATCAATGATCTTCTTTTGGGGGATTTAAAGTTAGAGATTTGGAGAAGATCCACCAACACGCTCTCAACATGCATCATATAATGAGATTACTTCTCACCATTTTGCATAGTAGAATTAATAGAAGAACCCCCCCACCAGTTATTAATAATAACCGCAGCCTTGCACAATTAATAAAAGGACTAGATTTACAAACCCCGTTTCCATATGAGTTGGGAAATTGTGTTAGATGTAAATATAAACGGAATACAATGATTTGCAAATCCTTTTCAACCCATATTCAGTTGAATATGCTACAAAGACTGTAAGTGCAAGTTAAAGCTCTTCTATGCAAAGCGAAAAATTTATCAACAACATCCAGAAACGCCGCGGGCTTCTCTGGGCCCGAGATAATCTTAGATGTTTGATATTTGATGTTCAAACTGATAAACCTTTTTTTTTTTTTGTCAAATAATAATTAACTTTAGAATTTTATGCCAACAACACGTGACAAAGAAGTTGGGAAAGGTGGCAACAAATACTGATAAAGTTGAGGAATGCTCATCAAACACTTATTTGTAACATCCCACAGGTGTGCAGGCTAATTGGGAACAGGTGGGTGCCATGATCGGGTTTAAAAACAGCTTCCCAAAATATGCTAAGTAATTCACAAACAAGGATGGGTTGAGGGTCACCACTTTGTAAGCAAATTGTCGAAAACAATTTTAGAACAACATTTCCCAACGAGCTGTTGCAAAGAATTTAGGGATTTTACCATCTACGGTCTGTAAAATCATCAAAAGGTTCAGAGAATTTGGAGAAATCACTGCACGTAAGCGATGATATTACGAACCTTTGATCCCTCAGGCGGTACTGCATCAAAAACCGACATCAGTGTGTAAAGGATATGACCACAAGGGCTGAGGAACACTTCAGAAAACCACTGTCAGTAAATATAGTTGGTCGCTAAATCTGTAAGTGCAAGTTAAAACTCTACTATGCAAAGCAAAACCCACTTATCAACATCACCCAGAAACACCGCCGGCTTCTCTGGGCCCGAGCTCAACTATGATGGACTGACATAGAGTGGAAAAGTGTTCTGTGGTCTGACGAGTCAAGATTTCAAATTATATTTAGAAACTGTGGACGTGGTGTCCTCCGGAAAAAAGAGGAAAAGAACCATCCGGATTGTTATAGGCGCAAAGTTGAAAAGCCCACATCTGTGAAGGCACCATTAATGCTGAATGGTCCATACAGGTTTTGGAACAACATATGTTGTCATCCAAGCAATGTTATCACACGACCCTGCTTATTTCAGCAAGACAATGCCAAGCCACGTGTTACAACAGCGTGGCTTCGTAGTAAAAGAGTGCGGGTACTTTCCTGGCCCGCCTGCAGTCCAGACCTGTCTCCCATGGAAAATGTTTGGCGCATTATGAAGCGTAAAATACGACAGCGGAGACCCCGGACTGTTGAAGGACTGAAGCTCTACATAAAACAAGAATGAGATAGAATTCCACTTTCAAAGCTTCAACAATTAGTTTCCTCAGTTCCCAAATGTTTATTGAGTGTTGGTAATAGAAAAGGTGATGTAACACAGTGGTGAACATGCCCTTTCCCAACTACTTTGGCACGTGTTGCAGCCTTGAAATTCTAAGTTAATTATTATTTGCCAAAAAAAACAAAGTTTATGAGTCCAGTCCATAGTGGATCTAACATAATAGTGTGAGAGTCCAGTCCATAGTGGATCTAACATAATAGTGAGAGTCCAGTCCATAGTGGATCTAACATAATAGTGAGAGTCCAGTCCATAGTGGATCCAACATAATAGTGAGAGTCCAGTCTATAGTGGATCTAACATAATAGTGTGAGAGTCCAGTCCATAGTGGATCTAACATAATAGTGTGAGAGTCCAGTCCATAGTGGGTCTAACATCATAGTGTGAGAGTCCGGACCATAGTGGATCTAACATAATAGTGTGAGAGTCCAGTCCATAGTGGATCTAACATAATAGTGTGAGAGTCCAGTCCATAGTGGATCTAACATAATAGTGTCAGAGTCCGGACCATAGTGGATCTAACATAATAGTGTGAGAGTCCAGTCCATAGTGGATCTAACATAATAGTGTGAGAGTCCGGACCATAGTGGATCTAACATAATAGTGTGAGAGTCCAGTCCATAGTGGATCTAACATAATAGTGAGAGTCCAGTCCATAGTGGATCTAACATAATAGTGTGAGAGTCCAGTCCATAGTGGATCTAACATAATAGTGTGAGAGTCCAGTCCATAGTGGATCTAACATAATAGTGTGAGAGTCCAGTCCATAGTGGATCTAACATAATAGTGTGAGAGTCCAGTCCATAGTGGATCTAACATAATAGTGTGAGAGTCCGGACCATAGTGGATCTAACATAATAGTGTGAGAGTCCAGTCCATAGTGGATCTAACATAATAGTGTGAGAGTCCAGTCCATAGTGGATCTAACATAATAGTGAGAGTCCAATCTATAGTGGATCTAACATAATTGTGAAAGTCCAGTCCATAGTGGATCCAACATGATAGTGAGAGTCCAATCCATAGTGGATCTAACATAATAGTGTGAGAGTCCAGTCCATAGTGGATCTAACATAATAGTGTGAGAGTCCAGTCCATAGTGGATCTAACATAATAGTGTGAGAGTCCAGTCCATAGTGGATCTAACATAATAGTGTGAGAGTCCAATCTATAGTGGATCCAACATAATAGTGAGAGTCCAGTCCACAGTGGATCTAACATAATAGTGTGAGAGTCCAGTCCATAGTGGATCTAACATAATAGTGAGAGTCCAGTCCATAGTGGATCTAACATAATAGTGTGAGAGTCCAGTCCATAGTGAATCTAACATAATAGTGAGAGTCCAATCTATAGAGGATCCAACATAATAGGGAGAGTCCAGTCCATAGTGGATCCAACATTATAGTGAGAGTCCAGTCCATAGTGCATCTAACATAATAGTGTGTAGATAGAACATGTTAAAACAGAAAATAAGCAGATATTAACAGTAAATGAACAAGTAGATTAATAATACATTTTTTACAGCTTGTCCTTTATAATGTTGACAAAATACTAGGTGTATAAAAGACACAATATGTTACTACATACATCAGCAGACTAATAAGGAGCCTTTGTTTGTTTACTTACTACTAAAAGACAAGTTGTCTAGTATGTTCAACATTTTATTTAAGGACAAACTTGTCCTTCAATTACAAAAATAAACATATGTTTAATGTACCTGTGGAGGGGGTCGTAGCCTGCGGGCCTGCTGCGGAGTGGGGTGTGTAAGGACCGGCCTCGAAGTCAGCGACAGGTGAGTAGATTGCCCACCTGGGATTTGTTATCTAATCACCTGTCGCTCTTATTAGCACCTGGACACATGAGAACTTAAATTATGACCAATGTATGACCATGTAACTACTTGGTCTCGGATCGATACCCAAATTTATGGTCTCATCCATAACTAATGTAAACTATCAAAGAAAAGAAGAATAAGTGATTATTACATTTTAACAGAAGTGTAGATAGAACATGTTGGAACATTAAATAAGCAGATGTTAACAGTGAATGAACAAGTACATTAATTACCATTTTTTTACAGCTTGTCCTTTATAATGTTGACAAAATAATAGGTAGATAAATGACACAATATCTTACTGCATATGTCAGCAGACTAATTAGTATCAATCAATCAATCAATGTTTATTTATACAGCCCCAAATCACAAATGTTTCAAAGGACTGCACAAATCATTACGACTACAACATCCTCGGAAGAACCCACAAAAGGGCAAGGAAAACTCACACCCAGTGGGCAGGGAGAATTCACATCCAGTGGGACGCCAGTGACAATGCTGACTATGAGAAACCTTGGAGAGGACCTCAGATGTGGGCAACCCCCCCCCCCCCCCCCCCTCTAGGGGACCGAAAGCAATGGATGTCGAGCGGGTCCAACCTGATACTGTGAAAGTTCAATCCATAGTTGCTCCAACACAGCCGCGAGAGTTCAGTTCAAAGCGGATCCAAGACAGCAGCGAGAGTCCCGTCCACAGGAAACCATCTCAAGCGGAGGCGGATCAGTAGTGTAGAGATGTCCCCAACCGATACACAGGCGAGCGGTCCATCCTGGGTCCCGACGAGCGGTCCATCCTGGGTCTCGACTCTGGACAGCCAGTACTTCATCCATGGTCATCGGACCGGACCCCTCCACAAGGAAGGGGGGGACATAGGAGAAAAAAGAAAAGAAGCGGCAGATCAACTGGTCTAAAAAGGAGGTCTATTTAAAGGCTAGAGTTTTAAGGTGAGACTTAAATGCTTCTACTGAGGTAGCATCTCGAACTGTTACCGGGAGGGCATTCCAGAGTACTGGAGCCCGAACGGAAAACGCTCTATAGCCCGCATACTTTTTTTGGGCTCTAGGAATCACTAATAAGCCGGAGTCTTTTGAACGCAGATTTCTTGCCGGGACATATGGTACAATACAATCGGCAAGATAGGTAGCCTTTGTTTGCTTAGTTACTACTAAAAGACAAGTTGTCTAGTCTATTCACTATTTTATATAAGGACAAACTTGTCCTTCAATTACGATACTAAAGATATGTGAATGTATCTGTGGAGGGGGGCGTGGCCTGCGGGCCTCAAAGTCAGCGACAGGTGAGTAGATTGCCCAGCTGGGAATCGGTATCTAATTCGGAGTCTTTGTTTGTTTACTTACTACTAAAACAGAAGTTGTATTGTATGTGCACTATTTTATTTAAGGACTAAATTACTACAATAAACAGTCGATCTGCCGCTTCTTTTCTTTTTTCTCCTTTTCTCCTCCCTCCCTTGTGGGGGGAGTCCGGTCCGATGACCATGGATGAAGTACTGGCTGGACAAACTTGTCCTTCAATTACAATACTAAACATATGTGAATGTACCTGTGGAGGGGGGCGTGGCTTGCGGGCCTCAAAGTCAGCGACAGGTGAGTAGATTGCTCAGCTGGGAATCGGTATCTAATTCGGAGTCTTTCTTTGTTTACTTACTACTAAAACAGAAGTTGTATTGTATGTACACTATTTTATTTAAGGACTAAATTACTATAATGAACAGTCGATCTGCCGCTTCTTTTCTTTTTTCTCCTATGTCCCCCCCCTCCCTTGTGGAGGGAGTCCGGTCCGATGACCATGGATGAAGTACTGGCTGGACAAACTTGTCCTTCAATTACAATACTAAACATATGTGAATGTACCTGT
Source organism: Nerophis ophidion (assembly GCF_033978795.1). Taxonomy (NCBI): domain Eukaryota; kingdom Metazoa; phylum Chordata; class Actinopteri; order Syngnathiformes; family Syngnathidae; genus Nerophis; species Nerophis ophidion. The sequence goes on from NC_084621.1 coordinate 12,857,217, forward strand.
CTGTGGAGGGGGACGTGGCCTGCGGGCCTCAAAGTCAGCGACAGGTGAGTAGATTGCCCAGCTGGGAATCGGTATCTAATTCGGAGTCTTTGTTTGTTTACTTACTACTAAAACAGAAGTTGTATTGTATGTGCACTATTTTATTTAAGGACTAAATTACTATAATAAACAGTCGATCTGCCGCTTCTTTTCTTTTTTCTCCTTTTCTCCTCCCTCCCTTGTGGGGGGAGTCCGGTCCGATGACCATGGATGAAGTACTGGCTGGACAAACTTGTCCTTCAAATACAATACTAAACATATGTGAATGTACCTGTGGAGGGGGGCGTGGCTTGCGGGCCTCAAAGTCAGCGACAGGTGAGTAGATTGCCCAGCTGGGAATCGGTATCTAATTCGGAGTCTTTCTTTGTTTACTTACTACTAAAACAGAAGTTGTATTGTATGTACACTATTTTATTTAAGGACTAAATTACTATAATAAACAGTCGATCTGCCGCTTCTTTTCTTTTTTCTCCTATGTCCCCCCCCTCCCTTGTGGAGGGAGTCCGGTCCGATGACCATGGATGAAGTACTGGCTGGACAAACTTGTCCTTCAATTACAATACTAAACATATGTGAATGTACCTGTCTGTGGAGGGGGACGTGGCCTGCGGGCCTCAAAGTCAGCGACAGGTGAGTAGATTGCCCAGCTGGGAATCGGTATCTAATTCGGAGTCTTTGTTTGTTTACTTACTACTAAAACAGAAGTTGTATTGTACGTGCACTATTTTATTTAAGGACTAAATTACTATAATAAACAGTCGATCTGCCGCTTCTTTTCTTTTTTCTCCTATGTCCCCCCCCTCCCTTGTGGAGGGAGTCCGGTCCGATGACCGTGGATGAAGTACTGGCTGGACAAACTTGTCCTTCAATTACAATACTAAACATATGTGAATGTACCTGTGGAGGGGGGCGTGGCCTGCGGGCCTCAAAGTCAGCGACAGGTGAGTAGATTGCCCAGCTGGGAATCAGTATCTAATTCGGAGTCTTTGTTTGTTTACTTACTACTAAAACAGAAGTTGTGTTGTATGTGCACTATTTTATTTAAGGACTAAATTACTATAATAAACAGTCGATCTGCCGCTTCTTTTCTTTTTTCTCCTATGTCCCCCCCCCCCTCCCTTGTGGAGGGAGTCCGGTCCGATGACCATGGATGAAGTACTGGCTGGACAAACTTGTCCTTCAATTACAATACTAAACATATGTGAATGTACCTGTGGAGGGGGGCGTGGCCTGCGGGCCTCAAAGTCAGCGACAGGTGAGTAGATTGCCCAGCTGGGAATCGGTATCCAATTCGGAGTCTTTGTTTGTTTACTTACTACTAAAACAGAAGTTGTATTGTATGTGCACTATTTTATTTAAGGACTAAATTACTATAATAAACAGTCGATCTGCCGCCTCTTTTCTTTTTTCTCCTTTTCTCCTCCCTCCCTTGTGGAGGGAGTCCGGTCCGATGACCATGGATGAAGTACTGGCTGGACACACTTGTCCTTCAATTACAATACTAAACATATGTGAATGTACCTGTGGAGGGGGGCGTGGCCTGCGGGCCTCAAAGTCAGCGACAGGTGAGTAGATTGCCCAGCTGGGAATCGGTATCTAATTCGGAGTCTTTGTTTGTTTACTTACTACTAAAACAGATTTTGTATTGTATGTGCACTATTTTATTTAAGGACTAAATTACTATAATAAACAGTCGATCTGCCGCTTCTTTTCTTTTTTCCTCCTATGTCCCCCCCCTCCCTTGTGGAGGGAGTCCGGTCCGATGACCATGGATGAAGTACTGGCTGGACAAACTTGTCCTTCAATTACAATACTAAACATATGTGAATGTACCTGTGGAGGGGGGCGTGGCCTGCGGGCCTCAAAGTCAGCGACAGGTGAGTAGATTGCCCAGCTGGGAATCGGTATCTAATTCGGAGTCTTTGTTTGTTTACTTACTACTAAAACAGAAGTTGTATTGTATGTGCACTATTTTATTTAAGGACTAAATTACTATAATAAACAGTCGATCTGCCGCTTCTTTTCTTTTTTCTCCTATGTCCCCCCCCCTCCCTTGTGGAGGGAGTCCGGTCCGATGACCATGGATGAAGTACTGGCTGGACAAACTTGTCCTTCAATTACAATACTAAACATATGTGAATGTACCTGTGGAGGGGGGCGTGGCCTGCGGGCCTCAAAGTCAGCGACAGGTGAGTAGATTGCCCAGCTGGGAATCGGTATCTAATTCGGAGTCTTTGTTTGTTTACTTACTACTAAAACAGAAGTTGTATTGTATGTGCACTATTTTATTTAAGGACTAAATTACTATAATAAACATATGTTTAATGTACCCTAAGATTTTTTTGTTAAAATAAAGCAGCGTAGGGATGTCCCCAACCGATACACAGGCAAGCGGTCCATCCTGGGTCCCGACGAGCGGTCCATCCTGGGTCTCGACTCTGGACAGCCAGTACTTCATCCATGGTCATCGGACCGGACCCCCTCCACAAGGGAGGGGGGGGACATAGGAGAAAAAAGAAAAGAAGCGGCAGATCAACTGGTCTAAAAAGGAGGTCTAATTAAAGGCTAGAGTATACAGATGAGTTTTAAGGTGAGACTTAAATGCTTCTACTGAGGTAGCATCTCGAACTGTTACCGGGAGGGAATTCCAGAGTACTGGAGCCCGAACGGAAAACGCTCTATAGCCCGCAGACTTTCTTTGGGCTCTAGGAATCACTAATAAGCCGGAGTCTTTTGAACGCAGATTTCTTGCCGGGACATATGGTACAATACAATCGGCAAGATAGGTAGCCTTTGTTTGCTTACTTACTACTAAAATACAAGTTGTCTAGTATATTCACTATTTTATATAAGGACAAACTTGTCCTTCAATTACAATACTAAACATATGTGAATGTACCTGTGGAGGGGGGCGTGGCCTGCGGGCCTCAAAGTCAGCGACAGGTGAGTAGATTGCCCAGCTGGGAATCGGTATCCAATTCGGAGTCTTTGTTTGTTTACTTACTACTAAAACAGAAGTTGTATTGTATGTGCACTATTTTATTTAAGGACTAAATTACTATAATAAACAGTCGATCTGCCGCTTCTTTTCTTTTTTCTCCTATGTCCCCCCCCTCCCTTGTGGAGGGAGTCCGGTCCGATGACCATGGATGAAGTACTGGCTGGACAAACTTGTCCTTCAATTACAATACTAAACATATGTGAATGTACCTGTGGAGGGGGGCGTGGCCTGCGGGCCTCAAAGTCAGCGATAGGTGAGTAGATTGCCCAGCTGGGAATCGGTATCTAATTCGAGTCTTTGTTTGTTTACTTACTACTAAAACAGAAGTTGTTTTGTATGTGCACTATTTTATTTAAGGACTAAATTACTATAATAAACATACGTTTAATGTACCCTAAGATTTTTTTGTTAAAATAAAGCCAATAATGCCATTTTATGTGGTCCCTCTTATATAAAAAAAGTACCGAAAAGTATCGAAAAACATTTTGGCACAGGTACCAAAATATTGGTATGGGGACAACCTTAGTCAGCTATCAAGTTTGCACGTGTTTTAAGACATGCAAAGCTTGAGAAAATCAGGCCCGTGTCAGCTGCCAGTTCACATCTCTCCAGCATCTATCGTATTCAACCTTGACCAAAGTCCACCAATAAGAGAAGAGGAAGGCAGAGTTACAAACACCCATTTCTCCTCCTCCATCATTGCTGGGGCCATGTTTCTGTCATCGCAGGCATCACCACGCTCCACTGGCGTGGTGATTCTTTTTTTTGTTTTTATTTTGTTGTTGTTTTTTTTCCCTTTTCCTGGCGACAAGACGAGAAGGAATAACAAATAGGCCGCGGTGTAAGTGTATTCTCCAGATGAATCTCTCAGCGGGAACAGTAGTTATTTCACGCAGGCAGCTGATTAATGTCAAACAATTAACCCTCGATTGGTCCATCACCTCTGCTGTTCATATATCGCCCAAAAGAAAGTGCTATTTTCAACAAAAGGCATTGAAGTTCCCCGATTGTGCAAGAGTGACTTTTTATTGATGTTCTAACTTCAATATGTGTCCCTGGAGCTTGTTTATGAGCAATAAACGTGAGAAAAATCCATCATCCCCCGCACTTGTTTACTCGCTTTTGAGAGTAGACGCGCACAATTTGAACAAAGTACAAACGTAGACATGTCACATACGTATACAAGTTTGTATTTTTATTTTGCCTAAACCCCCGGGATGGCTTGCTTCCCATCAATATGCGTTCGTCTCTGGCTCCAACTCCAACAACGTCTCTCATTCCAGCTGCTGCTAATAAGGGCGACAGGTGATTAGATAACAAGACCCAGTTGGGCAATCTACTCACCTGCCGCTGACTTCGAGGCCGGTCCTTACACACCCCGCTGCGCGGCAGGCCCGCAGGCCACGCCCGCCTCCACAGGTACATTAAACATATGTTTATTATTGTAATTGAAGAACAGGTTTGTCCTTAAATAAAATAGTGAAATCACTCTACAACTTGTCTTTTAGTAGTAAGTAAACAAACAAAGGCTCCTAATTAGTCTGCTGATGTATGCAGTAACATATTGTGTCATTTGTCATTCTCTTATTTTGTCAACATTATAAAGGACAAGCTGTAAAAATCGATTATTAATCTACTTGTTCATTCACTGTTAATATATGCTTATTTTCCGTTTCAACATGTTCTATCTACACTTCTGTTAAAATGTAATAATCACTTATTCTTCTGTTGTTTGATACTTTACATTAGTTTTGGATGATGCCATAAATTTGGGTATCGATCCGATACCAAGTAGTTACAGGATCATACTTTGGTCATAATTTAAGTTCTCATGTGTCCAGGTGCTAATAGGGGCGACAGGTGATTAGATAACAAGACCCAGCTGGGCAATCTACTCACCTGCCGCTGACTTCGAGGCCGGTCCTTATACACCCCGCTCCGCGGCATGCCCGCAGGCCACGCCCGCCTCCACAGGTACATTAAACATATGTTTATTATTGTAATTGAAGAACAGGTTTGTCCTTAAATAAAATAGTGAAATCCCTCTACAACTTGTCTTTTAGTAGTAAGTAAACAAACAAAGGCTCCTAATTAGTCTGCTGATGTATGCAGTAACATATTGTGTCATTTGTCATTCTCTTATTTTGTCAACATTATAAAGGACAAGCTGTAAAAATCGATTATTAATCTACTTGTTCATTCACTGTTAATATCTGCTTATTTTCCGTTTCAACATGTTCTATCTACACTTCTGTTAAAATGTAATAATCACTTATTCTTCTGTTGTTTGATACTTTACATTAGTTTTGGATGATGCCATAAATTTGGGTATCGATCCGATACCAAGTAGTTACAGGATCATACTTTGGTCATAATTTAAGTTCTCATCTGTCCAGGTGGTAATAGGGGCGACAGGTGATTAGATAACAAGACCCAGCTGGGCAATCTACTCACCTGCCGCTGACTTCGAGGCTGGTCCTTATACACCCCGCTCCGCGGCATGCCCGCAGGCCACGCCCCCCTCCACAGGTACATTAAACATATGTTTATTATCGTAATTGAAGAACAGGTTTGTCCTTAAATAAAATAGTGAAATCCCTCTACAACTTGTCTTTTAGTAGTAAGTAAACAAACAAAGGCTCCTAATTAGTCTGCTGATGTATGCAGTAACATATTGTGTCATTTGTCATTCTCTTATTTTGTCAACATTAAAAAGGACAAGCTGTAAAAATCGATTATTAATCTACTTGTTCATTCACTGTTAATTCATGCTTATTTTCCATTTCAACATGTTCTATCTACACTTCTGTTAAAATGTAATAATCACTTATTCTTCTCTTCTTTGATACTTTACATTAGTTTTGATGATGCCATAAATTTGGGTATCGAGCCGATACCAAGTAGTTACAGGATCATACTTTGGTCATAATTTAAGTTCTCATGTGTCCAGGTGCTAATAGGGGCGACAGGTGATTAGATAACAAGACCCAGCTGGGCAATCTACTCACCTGCCGCTGACTTCGAGGCCGGTCCTTATACACCCCGCTCCGCGGCATGCCCACAGGCCACGCCCCCCCTCCCTCCCCACAGGTACATTAAATATATGTTTATTATTGTAATTGAAAAAACAGGTTTGTCCTTAAATAAAATAGTGAAATCCCTCTACAACTTGTCTTTTAGTAGTAAGTAAACAAACAAAGGCTCCTAATTAGTCTGCTGATGTATGCAGTAACATATTGTGTCGTTTGTCATTCCCTTATTTTGTCAACATTATAAAGGACAAGCTGTAAAAATCGATTATTAATCTACTTGTTCATTCACTGTTAATATATGCTTATTTTCCATTCCAACGTGTTCTATCTACACTTCTGTTAAAATGTAATAATCACTTATTCTTCTGTTGTTTGATACTTTACATTAGTTTTGGATGATGCCATAAATTTGGGTATCGATCCGATACCAAGTAGTTACAGGATCATACTTTGGTCATAATTTCAGTTTTCATGTGTCCAGGTGCTAATAGGGGGGACAGGTGATTAGATAACAAGACCCAGCTGGGCAATCGACTCACCTGCCGCTGACTTCGAGGACGGTCCTTACACACCCCGCTCCGCGGCATGCCCGCAGGCCACGCCCCCCTCCACAGGTACATTAAACATATGTTTATTATTGTAATTGAAGAACAGGTTTGTCCTTAAATAAAATAGTGAAATCCCTCTACAACTTGTCTTTTAGTAGTAAGTAAACAAACAAAGGCTCCTAATTAGTCTGCTAATGTATGCAGTAACATATTGTGTCGTTTGTCATTCCCTTATTTTGTCAACATTATAAAGGACAAGCTGTAAAAATCGATTATTAATCTACTTGTTCATTCACTGTTAATATATGCTTATTTTCCATTTCAACGTGTTCTATCTACACTTCTGTTAAAATGTAATAATCACTTATTCTTCTGTTGTTTGATACTTTACATTAGTTTTTGATGATGCCATAAATTTGGGTATCGATCCGATACCAAGTTTATAGTTACAGGATCATACATTGGTCATAATTTAAGTTCTCACGTGTACAGGTGCTAATAAGGGCGACAGGTGATTAGATAACAAGACCCAGCTGGGCAATCTACTCACCTGCCGCTGACTTCGAGGCCGGTCCTTACACACCCCGCTCCGCGGCAGGCCCGCAGGCCACGCCCCCGTCCACAAGTACATTAAACATATGTTTATTACTGTAATTGAAGAACAAGTGTGTCCTTAAATAAAATAGTGAATGTAATAATCACTTATTCTTCTCTTCTCTGATACTTTACATTAGTTTTGGATGAGACCACAAATTTGGGTATCGGTCCAATACCAAGTAGTTACAGGATCATACATTAGTCCTGAGTTTAAAAACATAATATGATGGGGTTTTTTTTAAAAGAAAAAATATTTTGTAATGATAAAAAATATGTATGTAATCATAGTAGTATTGACTACTTGGTATCATTACAGTGGATGTCAGGTGTAGATCCACCCATGGCGTTTGTTTACATTTTGACGTTGTATCTTCCTACGGTGTGTAGTGAAGCATGTTTAGCTATTGCTCGTCATGTACTTGTAAAAAAATTACTTTATTTGTCGCCATGGAGGTGACGGATAGTGATTTAGAAGTAGCTACATCACTGCAGACTGCGGATGGACATTAGACATGTTTTAAAGCATCTCTTCCTGAGGGTGTTACAGTGTTGTAACTTCACCTTCATTGTTAGTTTTTAAGCCAAAATGTGTCCGTTCTCCTTTTTCTGTCTACACGCTGTGTCTGCTTGTAAGTACTCTGTGATTGTGCGCTGCCGAACATGCTCCTCTGCTTGTAAAACCAGCAATGTCATGCCCAGGAACCGGTACTTTTCAAACGGAGTATAGTACCGTTTTTGATTCATTAGTACCGCAATACTATACTAGTAGCAGTATAGACTTAGACTTCCTTTTTATTGTCATCCAAATTTGAACATTACAGTACAGATAAGAATGAAATTTCATTCTTATCTGTACTGTAAAGTTCAAATTTGAATGACAATAAAAAGGAAGTCTAAGTCTATCCTGTGTGTGTGGCCACTACATCATGAAGTTTTGGGGGGGGGGATACAATAAATAAATAAAACAGGCTTCGCTACACATCTTAAAAACTGAAAATTTCATTTTTGATTTAAAAAAACAAACAAAAAAACATGACTCGTGACTCATTAAGTGCATATATTGCTGCTTTTGTGCAGCTCTCTCCTATGTGGGTGCAGAGTTTTTGTGGGCGGGGCTTCCTTCACAGCTGAGAGCGTCGGATGCAAATATCTCAGCCAACAGTCCACTTGCAGCACTTTGAAGGCTGCAGTGCTCCAACCTGGATTCAAACCCTGCAGGAGCTTCCAACACATGACATCATTGGAATATATTACCTTGTTTTCTTTGAATTGGACTATTTCCTTCTAGCTTGACTGCTTCTTTAAAAAAAAAAAAAAAAAATTCAGTGATAGCAGAGTTGCTGGAAGCTGTGTAATCAGTGGAAGTATTTTTTTCCTGAACCAGCCACACCTGAAGCGTGTGAAGAGTGGATTTTATTGCACGGGTGAGCTGATCCATTTTTAATAATGTTTATTTTAGCCAGGCCAGGGAGCGTGATAGCTTAAAAAGGCGAATGTTTGGGAGTATCGGTGGTCTGTAACTTGTTCGACTGTAGAGAATATCGTGTTATTGTCACTTTAAAGTATATGTAAACACCTTATCTTTGATGGGTTTGACTAACTGTGCAATACCAAAAAAGACCGAGCAGGTAGGACAGGGACTAGTGCGAATTTCTCATCCAATTCATGCCTGGTTCTATGGTTATCATCACCTCTCTTCTGGTAGCCGCTGTTCTAAATGTGTCCACTAGATGTCGCAATAGCAATTCTTTGTAGATGATGCTACATACCGGTATCTACAAAACTCTTCTGGTAGCCGCTGTTTTTGGTCAAATTCCGAATGATTCGACGGGCGACCGTCGCCTTTCAAGGGTTCGGGGTCTAAAAGAGCGTTGCTCGCTACTTGTAGCTAACGTCCTAAGGAAGGGCTTATCAACTGGCGGCTCGTGGGCCAAATAGGAACAACAAACATTTTTGCAGCGATGTCGTAAAACACGGGTGACAAACGTACGGAACAGTTTTCTTACAAGGCCCCGCGGGATGAGTTTGCCAAGTTTGAAAAGGAGCCGAAATTATCGAATGAAAGAAACCGCTGTTCTAAATGTCTCCACTAGATGTCGCAATAGCAATTCTTTGTAGATGATGTTACATACCGGTATCTACAAAACTCTTCTGGTAGCCGCCGTTTTTGGTCAAATTCCGAATGATTCGACGGGCGACCGTCGCCTTTCAAGGGTTCGGGGTCTAAAAGAGCGTTGCTCGCTACTTGTAGCTAACTTCCTAAGAAAGGGCTTATCAACTGGCGGCTCGTGGGCCAAATAGGAACAACAAACATTTTTGCAGCGATGTCCTAAAACACGGGTGACAAACGTACGGAACAGTTTTCTTACACGGCCCCGCGGGATGAGTTTGCCAAGTTTGAAAAGGAGACGAAATTATCGAATGAAAGAAACCGCTTTTCTAAATGTCTCCACTAGATGTCGCAATAGCAATTCTTTGTAGATGATTCTACATACCGGTATCTACAAAACTCTTCTGGTAGCCGCCGTTTTTGGTCAAATTCCGAATGATTCGACGGGCGACCGTCGCCTTTCAAGGGTTCGGGGTCTAAAAGAGCGTTGCTCGCTACTTGTAGCTAACTTCCTAAGAAAGGGCTTATCAACTGGCGGCTCGTGGGCCAAATAGGAACAACAAACATTTTTGCAGTGATGTCCTAAAACACGGGTGACAAACGTATGGAACAGTTTCTTACACGGCCCCGCGGGATGAGTTTGTCAAGTTTGAAAAGGTGACGAAATTATCGAATGAAAGAAACCGCTGTTCTAAATGTCTCCACTAGATGTCGCAATAGCAATTCTTTGTAGATGATGCTACATACCGGTATCTACAAAACTCTTCTGGTAGCCGCCGTTTTTGGTCAAATTCCGAATGATTCGACGGGCGACCGTCGCCTTTCAAGGGTTCGGGGTCTAAAAGAGTGTTGCTCGCTACTTGTAGCTAACTTCCTAAGAAAGGGCTTATCAACTGGCGGCTCGTGGGCCAAATAGGAACAACAAACATTTTTGCAGTGATGTCCTAAAACACGGGTGACAAACGTATGGAACAGTTTCTTACACGGCCCCGCGGGATGAGTTTGCCAAGTTTGAAAAGGTGACGAAATTATCGAATGAAAGAAACCGCTGTTCTAAATGTCTCCACTAGATGTCGCAATAGCAATTCTTTGTAGATGATGCTACATACCGGTATCTACAAAACTCTTCTGGTAGCCGCCGTTTTTGGTCAAATTCCGAATGATTCGACGGGCGACCGTCGCCTTTCAAGGGTTCGGGGTCTAAAAGAGCGTTGCTCGCTACTTGTAGCTAACTTCCTAAGAAAGGGCTTATCAACTGGCGGCTCGTGGGCCAAATAGGAACAACAAACATTTTTGCAGCGATGTCCTAAAACACGGGTGACAAACGTACGGAACGGTTTTCTTACACGGCCCCGCGGGATGAGTTTGCCAAGTTTGAAAAGGAGCCGAAATTATCAAATAAAAGAAACCGCTGTTCTAAATGTGTCCACTAGATGTCGCAATAGCAATTCTTTGTAGATGATGCTACATACCGGTATCTACAAAACTCTTCTGGTAGCCGCCGTTTTTGGTCAAATTCCGAATGATTCGACGGGCGACCGTCGCCTTTCAAGGGTTCGGGGTCTAAAAGAGCGTTGCTCGCTACTTGTAGCTAACTTCCTAAGAAAGGGCGTATCAACTGGCGGCTCGTGGGCCAAATAGGAACAACAAACATTTTTGCAGCAATGTCCTAAAACACGGGTGACAAACGTACGGAACGGTTTTCTTACACGGCCCCGCGGGATGAGTTTGCCAAGTTTGAAAAGGAGCCGAAATTATCGAATAAAAGAAACCGCTGTTCTAAATGTGTCCACTAGATGTCGCAATAGCAATTCTTTGTAGATGATGCTACATACCGGTATCTACAAAACTCTTCTGGTAGCCGCCGTTTTTGGTCAAATTCCGAATGATTCGACGGGCGACCGTCGCCTTTCAAGGGTTCGGGGTCTAAAAGAGCGTTGCTCGCTACTTGTAGCTAACTTCCTAAGAAAGTGCTTATCACCTGGCGGCTCGTGGGCCAAATAGGAACAACAAACATTTTTGCAGCGATGTCCTAAAACACGGGTGACAAACGTACGGAACAGTTTTCTTACACGGCCCCGCGGGATGAGTTTGCCAAGTTTGAAAAGGAGACAAAATTATCGAATGAAAGAAACCGCTGTTCTAAATGTGTCCACTAGATGTCGCAATAGCAATTCTTTGTAGATGATGCTGCATAGCGGTATCTACAAAACTCTACTGGTAGCCGCCGTTTTTGGTCAAATTCCGAATGATTCGACGGGCGACGGTCGCCTTTCAGGGGTTCGGGGTCTAAAAGAGCGTTGCTCGCTACTTGTAGCTAACTTCCTAAGAAAGGGCTTATCAACTGGCGGCTCGTGGGCCAAATAGGAACAACAAACATTTTTGCAGAGATGTCCTAAAACACGGGTGACAAACGTACGGAACTGTTTTCTTACACGACCCCGCGGGATGAGTTTGCCAAGTTTGAAAAGGTGACGAAATTATCGAATGAAAGAAACCGCTGTTCTAAATGTCTCCACTAGATGTCGCAATAGCAATTCTTTGTAGATGATGCTACATACCGGTATCTACAAAACTCTTCTGGTAGCCGCCGTTTTTGGTCAAATTCCGAATGATTCGACGGGCGACCGTCGCCTTTCAAGGGTTCGGGGTCTAAAAGAGCGTTGCTCGCTACTTGTAGCTAACTTCCTAAGAAAGGGCTTATCAACTGGCGGCTCGTGGGCCAAATAGGAACAACAAACATTTTTGCAGCGATGTCCTAAAACACGGGTGACAAACGTACGGAACAGTTTTCTTACACGGCCCCGCGGGATGAGTTTGCCAAGTTTGAAAAGGAGATGAAATTATCGAATGAAAGAAACCGCTGTTCTAAATGTGTCCACTAGATGTCGCAATAGCAATTCTTTGTAGATGATGCTACATACCGGTATCTACGAAATAAACCACATGTTAGTGCACCAGTCGAGGAAAATGAGCAAACTACATAAATACCATACTGTATTCCCTTGAATTGCCGGCGGGGCGCTAATTAGTTTAAAATCTCTTTTCGCTCCGGCGTTTACCAAAGGCATGCGGTAAATGTAGGCCTGCGCTTATAAATTTGAGGGTGATGTAAGGATACCATCATGAAAAGCACCTTTAATTAAAAAAAAAACGTTATTATGGTCTTACCTTTACTTATAAATGAAGTCCATGTGCAGCTCCTTCTGATCAAAAGCATCGATAACTTGTTTATAGAAGTCTTCCTTATTTTTCTTCAGTTTTAAAACTCTCTCTTTTTCGATTGAGATCTTCCTTTATTACCTCCTGCTTCGATTGAAAGTGCAGTTTAGAAAACGGTTTTATTTTAGATATGTAATCCTCCATGTTAAAAGTGCAAGCGAGAGGAAAAAATTATCTCTTGCTGCTTGTTGTCACTTCTTCTGCAGCCGAGTAGTCGCAAGAAGGATCACTAGCGCCCTCTACCACCAGGAGGCGGGAGTCATTTAGTGACACATATTTGGCACACGCAGCTACGGTATATTACTAAAACATAGCTGCTTACTGTTCTTTTTAGCATATTCAATAACTTGGACCTTAAATCCTACTGAATAGCTCTTAATCTTCTTCCCTTTATGCGATTTCAAATTATTGAAATCAACCTCCTCCATTTTGAAAATGATGACAGGTGAAGTGTCACTTGTGACGTGACGAGTTTGACCCGGGGGAAATTCTAGACATACGCTAATAAAAATAATATTTTGCGAAACGAGTTTGACCCGACGTTAATCCTGAGCCGGCGGTAATGCTAAGCATGCGCTAATTATTTTGCGAAAAGAGTTTGACCCGGCAGTAATTCTTGGCAGGCGCATACTATATACCTGGCGGCAATTCAAGGAAATACAGTAATGCCTTTTCTCAGTGGCACTCCCCTTTTGTTTATTTTTGGTTTAAGCATTAGATACCTTTTTACCTGCACCCTGCCTCCCGCTGTCGTCTGCATATTGTGATCAGGACTAACCATCGTTGTCTCACACGACGTGTTCCCGACATCTACAAAGCAATTAGCTCCCGCCTGCCACCTACTGATATGGTATGGTATAACACGGTTACACTGCCAAACTCTAGACAGCACCGACGCTCAAAAACGGCACATAATTTGCAGACTATAATTACTGGTTTGCAAAAAATGCTTCCAACCCAAATAGGTGAAACTGTATAATCTCCTCCATAATGAATTAATTAACGTGGACCCCGACTTAAACAAGTTGAAAAACGTATTGGTGTTACCATTTATTAGGTATCGCACCGCAGGTCATGTAAACAATGCACACCACTGCACAACACACATCATGCTAGCAGCGACCGGGCTAGGACAACATGTAAGAGCCAGAGCTGGTAGACCCTCCTGCCTCGTTAACATCTCCCGTTTGGGAACACTTCGGCTGCGCGGTGCGATACAACAATGGAGGACAGAGGTTTGGCGACATAGTTGAGCAGCAGTAGGGTATACTTCTGCCAACCCGTCAAACATGCTAACCCCTTTGAAGCGTCACCACCGCATTCAAAAAGCCTCTCCTTCGGCGAGTCAGGCAGGGCTGAAGCAATAACAATTGTTCATATAGCAGCAGATTTAAGACCATCCATCCATCCATTTTCTACTGCTTGTCCCGTCTGGGGTCGCAGGGGTTGCTGTATTGCATTAAAAACTAGATTTTGACCCACTTCTATGGTGGAAGAACAATGAGCCCATATCTCCTCTTACTGCCAAGTTAGCCAGGCTGGGAGAAAAGAAAAGTTAATCTAAGGCTGAGTTGACTTGAAACTGTTTAATGTTGCACTTTTTATATGTAGAAGAAAAGTTTTGTCATTTTATTTCATCTGAGCAATTTAATGTTGATGAACGTGGACCCCGACTTAAACAAGTTGAAAAACGTATTGGTGTTACCATTTAGTGGTCAATTGTACGGAATATGTACTGTACTGTGCAATCTAAAAATAAAAGTGTCAATCAATCAATCAAAACCTTGTTTTTCAGTTGTGTGAAGGTCACAGACCGGTTGGATGTGTTACCAACGGATTGCCTTTCAGGACTTAAATAATTGATGGCTTCAAACACCGATGACATCTATTAGACAGACAAGAAGCAAGGAATTAAACATAGACAGAATTTAATTTAGCTCATTGAGAAGAAACGTCTGGGCTGTACTCTTTGTACAGTCTACCACCAATCTCTGACCAAAGGTTGCACGCCTCCTCTTTTATGTGGACTTTCCCCGATTACACGGCAACAGCTGTTTCAAAGGGGAGAAGGGGTCGTAAACAGCCGTTGCCCTGGGTCACAAAACAGTTCAAAGAAAAGATGCCCAGAGCTTGCGTCAGGTCCTGCTGCCTCTCTGCTTTGTAGATCTCGGGTCAAGACAACATTTTCCAAATATTTAAAACTGCATAATCTCCCACGTCACACCAGACTGTCTCTCACGGCACAGTGGTTGAAAAACACCTTGTTTTGCAGTTGTGCGAAGGTCACAGACAGCTTGGATGTTTTACCAATGGATTGTCTTTCAGGGCTTAAATAATTGATGGATCACACATGCAAAAGGAGGCCATTTAATCTGCAGGGCTGTGTTTCATAGAGCCATGAAGGTTCAGCAGTGGGCTATTAACACTAAAGAGGTTGTTTTTTTTAATAAAGTAAACGAACTGACGAAAGTTGACCTCATGCATTGAAGAAGTCGGAGGTCTCAGGTGGCTGGAATGAAGCGCTGGTCCTGAGCCGCCCCTCGGCGGAGTAAGATCGAGGTTATGAAATAGTTTCTGGCACTTGTGTGGCGTTACTCACTGTTGTTGTTCACAGCCTTGTTGCAGGCGAGCGCTGGTGGCCAAGTGTCTGTCTTTCATGTCACAAACAGGTGCCGCATCTTGTTTTTATTTGTTCGGGCTCGGTCAGGACTTCAGCCCACTTGGTTAGTATTTGTTTTCTCACCTGACATTACACTTTTAAAAGTAGCTAAATATCCTCATTAGGCCATAATTAGAACAATGTTTAATTAATTCCATGTGCCATCATTTTATAAACTTGGCATTACTTTCAAACTTGTTGTTTACTTTGGCTTTCCCCGTGACACAAGTCAGAACAGCAGGTCCGTTACATAAATGAGCATTTACTACAAACCCCGTTTCCATATGAGTTTGGAATTTGTGTTAGATGTAAATATAAACAGAATACGATGATTTGCAAATCGTTTTCTATCCATATCCATATCCAGCAAGAAATCTGCGTTCAAAGGACTCCGGCTTATTAGTGATTCCCAAAGCCCAAAAAAAGTCTGCGGGCTCCAGTACTCTGGAATGCCCTCCCGGTAACAGTTCGAGATGCCACCTCAGTAGAAGCATTTAAGTCTCACCTTAAAACTCATTTGTATACTCTAGCCTTTAAATAGACTCCCTTTTTAGACCAGTTGATCTGCCGTTTCTTTTCTTTTTCTTCTATGTCCCACTCTCCCTTGTGGAGGGGGTCCGGTCCGATCCGGTGGCCATGTACTGCTCGCCTGTGTATCGGCTGGGGACATCTCTGCGCTGCTGATCCGCCTCCGCTTGGGATGGTTTCCTGCTGGCTCCGCTGTGAACGGGACTCTCGCTGCTGTGTTGGATCCGCTTTGGACTGGACTCTCGCGACTGTGTTGGATCCATTATGGACTGAACTTTCACAGTATCATGTTAGACCCGCTCGACATCCATTGCTTTCCTCCTCTCCAAGGTTCTCATAGTCATCATTGTCACCGATGTCCCACTGGGTCATTATTGTCACCGATGTCCCACTGGGTGTGAGTTTTCCTTGCCCTTATGTGGGCCTACCGAGGATGTCGTAGTGGTTTGTGCAGCCCTTTGAGACACTAGTGATTTAGGGCTATATAAGTAAACATTGATTAATTGATTGATTGATATTCAGTTGAATATGCAACAAAGATATTTGATCTTCAAACTGATAAACCTTTTTCATTTTTTTTTTGGCAAATAATCATTAACTTTAGAATTTGATGCCAGCAACACGTGACAAAGAAGTTGGGAAAGGTGGCAATAAATACTGATAAAGTTGATGAATGCTCATCAAACACTTATTTGGAACATCCCACAGGTGAACAGGCTAATTGGGAACAGGTGGGTGCCATGATTGGGTATAAAAACAGCTTCCCAAAAAATGTTCAGTCTTTCACAAGAAAGGGGTCTCCGCGGTCGTATTTTACACTTCATAATGCACCACACGTTTTCAATGGGAGACAGGTCTGGACTACAGGCAGGCCAGTCTAGTACACCCACTCTTTTACTATGAAGCCCCGCTGTTGTAACACATGGCTTGCCATTGTCTTGTTGAAATAAGCAGGGGCTGACAGATGCTGGATTTTCAACTTTACGCCTATAACAATCCAGATGGTTCTTTTCCTCTTTGTTCAGGAGGACACAGTTTCCAAAAACAATTTGAAATGTGGACTCGTCAGACCACAGAACACTTTTCCGTTTTGCATCAGTCCATCTTAGATGACCTTTTTGGATGTTGTTGATAAATGGCTTTCGCTTTGCATAGTAGAGCTTTAACTTGCACTTACAGATGTAGCGACCAACTGTATTTATTGACAGTGGTTTTCTGAAGTGTTCCTGAGCCCATGTGGTGATATCCTTTAGAGATTGATGTCGGTTTTTGATACAGTGCCGTCTGAGGGATGGAAGGTCACGGTCATTCAATGTTGGTTTCCAGCCATGCCGCTTACGTGGAGTGATTTCTCCAGATTCTCTGAACCTTTTGATGATATTATGGAGCGTAGATGTTGAAATCCCTACATTTCTTGCAACTGCACTTTGAGAAATGTTGTTCTTAAACTGTTTGACTATTTGCTCACGCAGTTGTGGACAAAGGGGTGTACCTCGCCCCATCCTTTCTTGTGAAAGACTGAGCATTTTTTTTAGGAAGCTGTTTTTATACCCAATCATGGCACCCACCTGTTCCCAATTAGCCTGCACACCCGTGGTATGTACCAAATAAGTGTTTGATGAGCATTCCTCAACTTTATCAGTATTTATTGCCACCTTTCCCAACTTTTTTGTCACGTGTTGCTGGCATCAAATTCAAAAGTTAATGATTATTCGCAACAACAACAAAATGTTGATCAGTTTGAACATCAAATATGTTGTCTTTGTAGCATATTCAACTGAATATGGCTTGAAAGTGTTTTGCAAATCATTGTATTCCGTTTCTATTTACATCTAACACAATTTCCCAACTCATATGGAAACGGGGTTTGTGTAAGTGTCAGGTGCAAACACTGATGACATCTATTAAACAAACAAGAAGCAAGGAATTAAACAGAGACAGAATTCAATTTAAGTCATTGAGAAGAAACATCTGGGCTGTACTCCTTGTAGGTCTTCCACCAATCTCTGACCAAAGGTTGCACGCCTCCTCTTTTATATGGACTTTCCCAGATTACATGGCAACAGCTGTTTCAAAGGGGAGAAGGGGTCGTAAACAGCCGTTGCCTGTGGGTCACAAAACAGTTCAAAGAAAAGATGCCTGGAGCTTGCGTCAGGTCTTGCTGCCTCTCTGCTTTGTAGATCTCGGGTCTAGACAATATCTTTGTGTGGATTACAATAGATCAAAGAAACCAACGCCTTCATGTCTCTTACCATCGTACACAGTGGAGTTTTACAGGCCGCTTTTGTCTGCATGCCGGTAACAGAAAGTGTGTCCTGACAATAAGAATCTACAGAAATTTCAAATATGAAAAATGGATGCATGCATATAGATGTTTGGACTACAGTAGTTCCTCAGTTTGTTATGTTACAGAGCTTTTTCTAACTGAGTAGTATTTGTATCAAAAATCAGCATCTTCCACTGAACTTAACTGAAATCCATTTATTTCAACAGCACAATTTTAACATGTTGATATAATGTAATTACGATCGGCATTTACCTTGGAGTGGACTTCCATGACATGAGCGTTTTCCGTTCGGGCTCCAGTACTCTGAAATGCCCTCCCGGTAACAGTTCGAGATGCCACCTCAGTAGAAGCATTTAAGTCTCACCTTAAAACTCATTTGTATACTCTAGCCTTTAAATAGACTCCCTTTTTAGACCAGTTGATCTGCCGTTTCTTTTCTTTTTCTTCTATGTCCCACTCTCCCTTGTGGAGGGGGTCCGGTCCGATCCGGTGGCCATGTACTGCTTGCCTGTGTATCGGCTGGGGACATCTCTGCGCTGCTGATCCGCCTCCGCTTGGGATGGTTTCCTGCTGGCTCCGCTGTGAACGGGACTCTCGCTGCTGTGTTGGATCCGCTTTGGACTGGACTCTCGCAACTGTGTTGGATCCATTGTGGATTGAACTTTCACAGTATCATGTTAGACCCGCTCGACATCCATTGCTTTCCTCCTCTCCAAGGTTCTCATAGTCATCATTGTCACCGATGTCCCACTGGGTGTGAGTTTTCCTTGCCCTTATGTGGGCCTACCGAGGATGTCGTAGTGGTTTGTGCAGCCCTTTGAGACACTAGTGATTTAGGGCTATATAAGTAAATATTGATTGATTGATTGATTGATCTCCTTCCAGCTGCTCCTCTGTCAAACACACCATCAGAAGCTATCCCATATTTTCATGGATGAATATCCGCTGTTTAAATATTGTTTTAACATCCTTGGCCCGCGTCTGTGATACGCTCCAACCGCTTCACCAAGTCAACTATATTCACTGTTAATATCTGCTTATTTTCCGTTTCAACATGTTCTATCTACACTTCTGTTAAAATGTAATAATCACTTATTCTTCTGTTGTTTGATACTATACATTAGTTTTGGATGATACGACACATTTGGGTATCGATCCGATACCAAGTTTGTAGTTACAGGATCATACATTGGTCATAATTTAAGTTCTCACGTGTACAGGTGCTAATAAGGGCGACAGGTGATTAGATTAACAAGACCCAGCTGGGCAATCTACTCACCTGCCGCTGACTTCGAGGCAGGTCCTTACACACCCCGCTCCGTGGCAGGCCCGCAGGCCACGCCCCCATCCACAAGTGCATTAAACATATGTTTATTATTGTAATTGAAGAACAAGTTTGTCCTTAAATAAAATAGTGAACATACTAGACAACTTGTCTTCTAGAAGTAATAAACAAACAAAGACTCCTAATTAGTCTGCTGATGTGTGCAGTAACATATTGTGTCATTTATCAGTCCATTGTTTTGTCAACATTATAAAGGACAAGCTGTAAAAATCGATTATTAATCTACTTGTTCATTCACTGTTAATATCTGCTTATTTTCCGTTTCAACATGTTCTATCTACACTTCTGCAAGTTTGCACGTGTTTTAATATATGCAAAGCTTGAGAAAATCAGGCCCATTGTCTTTGAGCGTGTCAGCTGCCAGTTAACATCTCTCCAGCATCTGGATGATTTGTTTCTTTAATTCAATGAATATACCCACTCAGTGGTCTAGTGGTTAGAGTGTCCGCCCTGAGATGGGTAGGTTGTGAGTTCAAACCCCGGCCGAGTCATACCAAAGACTATAAAAATGGGAGCCATTACCTCCCTGCTTGGGACTCAGCATCAAGGCTTGGAATTGGGGGTTGAATCACCAAAAATGATTCCCGGGTGTGGCCACTGCTGCTGCTCACTGCTCCCCTCACCTCCCAGGGGGTGAACAAGGGTGATGTGTCAAATGCAGAGGACAATGTTCACCACACCTAGTGAGTGTGTGACAATCGTTGTTACTTTAACTTAATATAATATCCACTTCTCCTTCTCAGCACGATCCTTCACACTCGGGGAAAAAAAAAAAAAGGTATGTCCATATCTAGCTATAAGCCAACGCGAGCAAGTCAGACCCCATGTTTTGAGCGGACTTTACACGGTTCACTGGGACATTTCATCTGCCAACTAATAGCAGTGATGTTTACACAAAACCCAAAAGCAGTGAAGTTGTCAAATTGTGTAAATGGTAAATAAAAAAAATTGCAAATCATTTTTAACTTATATTCAATTGAATAGACTGCAAAGACAAGATATTTAACGTTGGGAAAACTTGATTATTTTTGGCAAATTTTAGCTCATTTGGAATTTGATGCCTGCGACATGTTTTAAAAAAAGCTGGCACGCGTGGCAAAAAATACTGAGCAAGTTGAGGAATGCTCATCAGACACTTATTTGGAACATCCCACAGGTGTGCAGGCTGATTGGGAACAGGTGGGTGCCGTGATTGAGTATAAAAACTGCTTCCATGAAATGCTCAGTCATTCACAAACGAGGACGGGGCGAGGGTCACCACTTTGTCAACAAATGCGTGATCAAATTGCCCGACAGTTTAAGAACAACATTTCTCAACCAGCTATTGCAAGGAATTTTGGGGATTTCACCATATATGCTCTGTAATATCATCAAAAGTATAGATGTCCGATAATATCAGACTGCCGATAATATCGGCTGGTAAATGCTTCAAAATGTATCGGTATCGGTTTGAAAAAGTAAAATTTATGACTTTTTAAAAAGGCTGCTGTACGGAGTGGTACACGGACGTAGGGAGAAGTACAGAGCACCAATAAACCTTTGCGTGCCGGCCCAATCACGTAATATCTACGGCTTTTTACACACACTGGTGAATGCAAGGCATACTTGGTCAACAGCCATACAGGTCACACTGAGGGTGGCCGTATAAGCAACTTTAACACGGTTACAAATATGTGTGAACCCACACCAAACAAGAATGACAAACACATCTGCACGGTGACACAACCTAAACACAACAGAACATATAGCCAGAACCCCTTGCAGCACTAACTCTTCCGGGACGCTATATACACCCCCCGCCTCAATCCCACCCACCTCAACCTCCTCATGCTCTCTCAGGGAGAGCATGTCCCAAATTCCAAGCTGCTGTTTTGAGGCATGTTAAAAACAAATAATGCACTTTGTGACTTCAATAATAAATATGGCAGTGCCATGTTGGCATTTTGTTCCATAACTTGAGAACATTTTTTGGGGAAAACCTTGTTACATTGTTTAATGTTTAATGTAAATTCCATCCATCCATTCCATTTTCTTCCGCTTATCCGAAGTCGGGTCGGGGGGGCAACAGCCTAAGCAGGGAAACCCAGACTCCCTTTCCCAAGCCACTTTGTCTAGCTCTTCCCGGGGGATCCCGAGGCGTTCCCAGGCCAGCCGGGAGACATAGTCTTCCCAACGTGTCCTGGGTCTTCCCCGTGGCCTCCTACCGGTTGGACGTGCCCTAAACACCTCCCTAGGGAGGCGTTCGGGTGGCATCCTGACCAGCTCATGACCATAGGTGAGGATGGGAACGTAGATCGACCGGTAAATTGAGAGCTTTGCCTTCCGGCTCAGCTCCTTCTTCACCACAACGGATCGGTACAACGTCCGCATTACTGAAGACGCCGCACCGATCCGCCTGTCGATCTCACCATCCACTCGTGAACAAGACTCCCTTGGTACTTGAACTCCTCCACTTGAGGCAGGGTCTCCTCACCCAACGTGGAATCACTGGCCACCCTTTAGTGTAAATTAGGCATAATAATGTGTTCATTCCACCACTGCATATATATATCGGTATTGGTTGATATCGGAATCAGTAATTAATAGTTGGACAATAAAAAAGTGGATATGTTTCTTTTACTTTTTATTCATAGCCTGTATGTAGAAGTGTCTGGTTGTATCTGCTGCTTTAATGTCTTTAATGTCTTTAATGTCCTTTGTGTTCTTTGATGTTTGATGTTTCGATGTGTTCTATGGCTATGAGTTGTTTTTTTTTCCCTTGGCCTCAGTCTGCACCCCCTCTCCAGGCCCCAGGCTAAGACCGATTTTTTTATTTTATTTAATCTTCTATTTTTTTCTCCACCCCCCCCCCCCCCCCCCCCCCCCCCCCCCCCCCCCCCCCCCCCCCTCCCCCCCCCCCCCTTGTATACCTGTATCTCATCTTTTTTGTAAGGGGCGCTGGAAGCCGGCAGACCCAGTCAGCGATCCTGTTCTGTCTCCCTGTAATGTTTGTCTGATCTTGAAAGGTATAGTGCTGAAAATTGTAATTTTCCTGAAGGAACTCTCCTGACGGAATAAATAAAGTACTATCTATCTATCTATCTATCTATCTATCTATTTAATATCGGAATATCGGCAAAAAAGCCATTATCGGACATCTCTAATTTCAAAGGTTGGAATATGTGCTTTTGCACGATATACTAGTCACTGTGGTAATGTAAATAGTCACTATGGTCATGTAAATCACAGCAGCTCAGAAGCAGTGTGGGTGGGGAGCGTTTCCACACAGCCTGAAATGTGGTTGTCAGGGATTTTTTACATTTAAGTTCTAAAGCTTAGTTGATGTATCAGATTTTATGAGGCCAGAGAGAAAGGACAAAAACAGATTCTATAAAAGCACGGTCAAACACGATCATTATGTTTTCTCAGACAGTCCAAACATCGATGAGCCTTCCTACACGCCGCATCACAGTTGTTGATGACTTTTATTAGTAGATTGCACAGTACAGTACATATTCCCTACAATTGACCACTAAATGTAACACCCCAGTAAGTTTTTCAACTTGTTTAAGTCGGGGTCCACGTTAATCAATTCATGGCAATTATAGTCCCCCAATGTGTTTATTTATACCTGAGACCTGGTTTTGAACAGAGTGTCTCTTCCTGAAGTCCACCAGCATGACTTTTGCTTTTGATGAGTTGAGCCGGAGCTTTGTGGACTTGGAGAAGGCATTCGACCGTGTCCCTCGGGAAGTCCTGTGGGGAGTGCTCAGAGAGTATGGGGTACCGGACTGTCTGATTGTGGCGGTCCGCTCCCTGTACGATCAGTGTCAGAGCTTGGTCCGCATTGCTGGCAGTAAGTCGGACACGTTTCCAGTGAGGGTTGGACTCTGCCAAGGCTGTCCTTTGTCACACATTCTGTTCATAACTTTTATGGACAGAATTTCTAGGCGCAGTCAAGGCGTTGAGGGGATCCGGTTTGGTGGCCACGGGATTAGGTCTCTGCTTTTTGCAGATGATGTAGTCCTGATGGCTTCATCTGACCGGGATCTTCAGCTCTCACTGGATCGGTTCGCAGCCGAGTGTGAAGCGACCGGAATGAGAATCAGCACCTCCAAGTCCGAGTCCATGGTTCTCGCCCGGAAAAGGATGGAGTGCCATCTCCGGGTTGGGGAGGAGACCCTGCCCCAAGTGGAGGAGTTCAAGTACCTAGGAGTCTTGTTCACGAGTGAGGGAAGAGTGGATCGTGAGATCGACAGGCGGATCGGTGCGGCGTCTTCAGTAATGCGGACGTTGTATCGATCCATTGTGGTGAAGAAGGAGCTGAGCCGGAAGGCAAAGCTCTCAATTTACCGGTCGATCTACGTTCCCATCCTCACCTATGGTCATGAGCTTTGGGTCATGACCGAAAGGATAAGATCACGGGTACAAGCGGCCGAAATGAGTTTCCTCCGCCGTGTGGCGGGTCTCTCCCTTAGAGATAGGGTGAGAAGCTCTGCCATCCGGGAGGAACTCAAAATAAAGCCGCTGCTCCTTCACATGGAGAGGAGCCAGATGAGATGGTTCGGGCATCTGGTCAGGATGCCACCTGAACGCCTCCCTAGGGAGGTGTTTAGGGCACGTCCAGCTGGTAGGAGGCTACGGGGAAGACCCAGGACACGTTGGGAAGACTATGTCTCCCAGCTGGCCTGGGGACGCCTCGGGATCCCCCGGGAAGAGCTAGACGAAGTGGCTGGAGATAGGGAAGTCTGGGCTTCCCTGCTTAGGCTGCTGCCCCCGCGACCCGACCTCGGATAAGCGGAAGATGATGGATGGATGGATGGATGAGCCGGAGGTCAGACTCATCACTCCAGCGCACAAAGTCATCAGCATTGGCAGCTTTCATCACCGTTTAGCAAAGGGATTGAGAAGGTGTGGATTAAAGGGAGAGGTTTTATTCTTCTCTTTCTCATGCACCCCAAATGATTATTGATGTTTGAAAGAAAATCTTTCTTTTTTTAGTTTGGAAAATAACAAACCTTCTCCAATAATTTAAAGTACATTGATGATAATGTTTTTCTTTTGTCCCCGATCCCTTAATTCAGGGGTGTCAGACTTGTTTTCATTTAGGGCCACATCACAGTTATTGTTGCCCTCAATGAGTAATATATGAATATACATGTGTATATCTAATAAATTAACAATAAGGGGTGTAACGGTACGTGTATTTGTATTGAACCGTTTCGGTTCGGTTCGGAGGTGTACCAAACGAGTACACATGCTAGCAGCGACCGGACTAAAACAATATGTAAAAGCCAGAGCTGGAAGGCCCTCCTGCCTCGTTAAGATGTCCCGTTTGGGAACACTTTGGCTGCGCGATACAACAATGGAGGACGGAGGTTTGCCGACATTGTTCAGCAGCTGCTTCTGAAAACGCGTCAAACGTGTGTTGCACCTTTCCTGCTTCCGACTCCCAAACCGTAGTCGAGGAGCGCAGGGGAGACACTCCTCCATGGCTTATGTATTCTCGGGGGCAACACCCTTCACTCTATCCGGCAGTGGATCTCCAGGGTAAATGAAGAGTCCGGCGATTAGTTGCAAATCGTGGCTTTATTGAGGTTTTGCACGCAGCCTATGCAACAAAACCGGAGTCAGTTTGGAGGGACTGGAGGAGGTGCGGATGAGGGGACATGGCGTCAGAGCTAGCACTGAGCGCTGGGAATGAGAGGCTTCGCGGTGTCATTGTTCATCCATGTGGACTGGACACTGGCCGAGAGTTGTCTTGGTTGCTTTGATGGGTCTGCTCCTGTCTCTGGCCATGCTCCCTCCACCCCAGCGGACGATGGCGTGGAACACCGCAGAGGCCACCACACTGGATATGTTTCTTTTACTTTTTATTCATAGTTGTTTGTAGAAGTGTCTGGTTGTATCTGCTGCTTTAATGTCTTTAATGTCCTTTGTGTTCTTTGATGTTTGATGTTTCCCTCTTACACACATGGAAAAGGGATGTGTACTATGGCTATGAGTTGTTGTTTTTTTTTTGCCTTGGCCTCAGTCTGCACCCCCTCTCCAGGGCCTAGGCTAAGACCGATTATTTTATTGTATTTTAATCTTCTATCCCCCCCCCTTTTTTTTTTTTACCTGTATCTCATCTTTTCTGTAAGGGGCGCTGGAAGCTGGCAGACCCGTCAGCAACCCTGTTCTGTCTCCCTGTAATGTTTGTTTGATTTTTAAAGGGATTGTGCTGAAAATTGTAATTTTCCTGAAGGAACTCTCCTGACGGAATAAATAAAGTACTATCTAATCTAATCTAAAACACTAGCCAACTCCCCGCACTCACTTACCGCTCCCTCACCTCGCTCGCCCACACACTCACCTCACATGCTGTGACATATTAAAGGGCCACACACACACACATACGCTACTCTCATAACACATGCTAACCCATTTGAAGCGTCACCACCGCATTTAAGCAGCCTCTCCTCGGCAAGTCTGGCAGGGCTAAAGCAATAACAAATGTTTTTATGGCAGCAGATTTAAGTCCATATTTCATTAAAAACTAGATTTTGACCCACTTCTATGGTGGAAGAACAATGAGCCCATATATCCTCTTACTGCCAAGTTAGCCAGGCTGGGGGGGAAAAGAAAAGTTAATCTAAGGCTGAGTTGACTTGAAACTGTTTAATGTTGCACTTTTTATATGTAGAAGAAAAGTTTTGTCATTTCATTTCATCTGAGCAAAAACTTGAGGCAGTTTAATGTTGATGAAAGTGGACCTAAACGAGTTGAAAAACTTATTGGGGTGTTACCATTTAGTGGTCAATTGTAGGGAATATGTACTGTACTGTGCAATCTACTAATAAAAGTCTCAATCAATCAATCAAAAAAAGCACTTTATGTGTAGAAAGGTTTTGTTAAGAAACCATTCTGAGCCTTATTTAGTTTTTATTTTATATATGTTGACCACATTGACCCTGGCAATGGACCATGTGTGTGCATGTATGTTATGCCATTGTTTACAAATTTAGTAAATGAATAACCAAAAAATGTATATTTTGTTGTTTTCTTACTGTACCGAAAATGAACCGAACCGTGACCTCTAAACCGAGGTACGTACCGAACCTAAATTTTTGTGTACCGTTACACCCCTAATTAACAATATTTTTTTTTACGCAGCTGCAAAAACTATTTAAATTTTACTTTAAAAACTGGCAGCTCAGTCACCAGAATTTTACAGTAAAAGCAGTGTTTGTTTTTTTTACAGCATATCAATCAATCAATCAATGTTTACTTAGATAGCCCTAAATCACTAGTGTCTCAAAGGGCTGCACAAACTACTACGACATCCTCGGTAGGCCCACATAAGGGCAAGGAAAACTCACACCCAGTGGGACGTCGGTGACAATGATGACTATGAGAACCTTGGAGAGGAGGAAAGCAATGGATGTCGAGCGGGTCTAACATGATACTGTGAAAGTTAAATCCATAATGGATCCAACACAGTCGCGAGAGTCCAGTCCAAAGCGGATCCAACACAGCAGCGAGAGTCCCGTTCACATCGGAGCCAGCAGGAAACCATCCCAAGCGGAGGCGGATCAGCAGCGTTGAGATGTCCCCAGCCGATACACAGGCAAGCACTACATGGCCACCGGATCGGACCGGACCCTTTCCACAAGGGAGAGTGGGACATAGAAGAAAAAGAAAAGAAATGGCAGATCAACTGGTCTAAAAAGGAGGTCTATTTAAAGGCTAGAGTATACAGATGAGTTTTAAGGTGAGACTTAAATGCTTCTACTGAGGTGGCATCTCGAACTGTTACCGGGAGGGCATTCCAGAGTACTGGAGCCCGAAATGAAAAAGCTCTATAGCCCGCAGACTTTTTTTGGGCTTTGGGAATCACTAATAAGCCGGAGTCCTTTGAACGCAGATTTCTTGCCGGGACATATGGTACAATACAATCGGCAAGATAGGATGGAGCTAGACCGTGAAGTATTTTATAAGTATAAAACAATGGAATACATGGAATGGAATGGAGAAACCATACCACGGTTTTTTAGTGGTAAAACTCAAGCAACAGAGCTGCCAGTTATTTTTTTTTACTGTGAAATCTTGTTTTAATGGTTTTTTTTGGTTTGTTTTTTAACGTTTTAGTTTCTTACTGCATATGGAAAAAAACAGTACCAATGTTGATTTTACGATAAATTTAACCGTAAAATTTTATGTACATTTTGCAATTTGATTTAGGGCTGGGTGATATGGCCTTTTTTTAATATCTCCATCTTTTTAGGCCATGTCACGATACACCATATTTATCTCCATATTTTACCTTAGCCTTGAATGAGCACTTGATGCATATAATCACAGCAGTATGATGATTCTATGTGTCTACATTCAAACATTCTTCTTCATACTGCATTAATATATGCTACTTTTAAACTTTCAATGCAGAGAGGGAAATCACAACTAAAAGTGTATTTATTAAACAGTTATTAAGCAGTGGCACAAACATTCATGTCATTTCCAAAACAGAAAGTGCAAGATTATCAGAGACATTTTAAAACAAGCTATGAGTGCACTTTTGTGCATGATGTCACTAAGATGACATATCAAAACAACACTAAATTAAAGTGCACTTTTTGTACAGAACGCCAGTACAATAGTTACAAAAAAAAGTGCACTTTTGTGCATGATGTCACACATGATAATTTGATAAATGTCAAATAAAAATGAGCTGCATAATAGGAAATCAAATAGTGTATGTCCTTTGCTATGTGGTAGGTTCCTGCGGACGTTATCTCGAATATTTGTTTTCATACGGTGTTGAACTGGAAATGTTTGCCTCAGCATTTTGACAGTGTGGGCTTGTGGCACCGAATATAGATGTTGACATGCGGAGTAATGCAACTCTTTATACTCTAGCAGGTGACTTTTCAAATGATGCTACATATTAGCAGTAATGCTACTTTTTGTAGCAACGCTTTTGCCCCACACTTCGACGATGGACCCCTGCTGTTTTTCTTGGGAATAATTCTTCCTTCATGTGTTACCGGATTGGCACCTTCTTTCTCTCGTATTACCACTTCCACGGCTCCGCTAGCATCACGGCTAACGTTACCCATGCTGCTACCTCTCTGCTCCGCGAGGACGTATACGTATGTGTTGGTGATGTGACAGTATGTGAGGTATGTAAGAAGGTGCGCTTGTTGTCTGTGAGAAGGAGAGACAAGAAAGAGTGAGAAGAGCCTGTAGTGTAATGCTAGCAGCTAAAAGCAACTGCGTGAGAATGTGTACTCGAATATCACGATATAGTCATTTTCTATATCGCAGAGAGACAAACCCGCGAAGTATCAAGTATGTCGATATATCGCCCAGCCCTAATTTGATTGATCATTTGTTTTGAAATGATAAGTCAGGCAGATATTTAAGTATCTTTTTTTTTAACCAAGAATATTTTTGGAATACATGATTGTGGCAGTCTCTTGCTGTCGTGCGGGTTCTCAGGACCACCAAGGAAGGACATTGTGGCGCAGGTTAGACTTTCTTTTATTTTTCAATAATAAAAACTCCCTACTGGTGGTTTTTCAGCCTTGTCGTGTCCTGCTTCCTCTGCCGCTCCACCTTTTCAGTGTTTTTGTCTTCCTGTGGCTCTCTCTCTCTCGCTCTCGTTCAGCATCCGCTTGCTTGTGGCTCCTTCTCTCTCCGTCTCTTCCCCCCGGCGTTTACGGCCACTGCCCTTTTATATAGTGCGAGAGGAAATTTAAATTGTGCCCAGCTGGGCGACCCACGCACCTGATAATATTTGCGGGGTTGATTCCGACGCGCCCCGCCTCGCTGCTTGCTCGCAGTCCACGCCTCCTCGTTGCCATCTTGTTGGGCTGGGCTACGGTGGGCCTCTCCACAATGATAATATAATATTTTGCTTTTGATAATGTTGAATTTTTATAGATATGCAATTGTATGTAGTACAGGGGTGTCCAGAGTGCGGCCCGGGGGGCCATTTGCGACCCGCAGGTCATTTTTTAACGGCCCCACGGCACATTTTAAAAATACGACTGAAACATTTTTCAAACGGAAAAAAGTGCTATAAAAGAGCAAACGGGTGAAATGTAACAAGAACATGTTGCAATGTTTACTCTAATAACACAAAGCTGCCATGCAGGCTGTTTCTTTCTTGGAAAAATAATAATGAATCAAAATCAATATCATTATGAATTATTGACCTAATCAAGGCTCCGATTACGTCAAGTTAAATATTCCACTTTGAGATATTTTTGGGACAAATGTTGCATATTTTGTGTTTGCCATATAAAAAACTGAACAAAAACGAACAAAAAAAAAAAGAATAAAACTTATAATTGACGGATAGATCTGAAGTTGATCTCGAGATTATTGCGTTAAAAGTAAACAGTGAAAACATGTATAGTTTATTTTTTAACACTTTAATGAGTAGGACACTTTTGAATCCCCAATCATTTTAGTGTGATTTGTTTTTAAGTGTCATTGCTCAAAATATTATAATGAATCAAAATCAATGGTGTTATGATTTATTGACCGTTTTAATGCTCCAATTATTATATCATTAAAAATATTCGACTTGAAAAATTATTGGACGAAAATATTGCATATTTTGTGATTTTTCCATCAAAAAACTGGGTTTTTTGTGACAAAAAGTGCATGCAACTTAAATCTTTAAAATCCTTATATTGACAGATGGACCTAATGTTGATCTAGAGATTTAAAACGTGAATAATAATAAAAATTATGACACATTTTTAGTTTTTTTTTTTACCAAAACCCTTTGGGGTCCCCGGGATCAAGCCTGAGTGGAGGCCCAAATGTATATTTTTTATACATATATTGTATTGGTTTTTAAAATAAAAAAATATCAGAATGGCCCCCACTTATTTTGATTTTTCAGTGTGTGGCCCTGAGTGGAAAAAGTTTGGACACCCCTGATGTAGTACATGATTTTTAATGTCAAAAGGGAAATAAGAAATATATTTATCCATATTATTTCCAGGCTTTTGCGGGTCACATAAATAATGTGGCAGACCAGATCGAGTTAGACACCAGTGCCTTAATTTGACTCTTTTCTCCCTCCTATTCAGGTTTTAGCACAAACTATCATCAGGAGTCCGTCTTCACCCTTCAGTCCATCTGCACGTCGTCTTCGTTGTCAAAAAGAGGCGCTCATGAGCTTTGGCAACAACAGAGAAGCCTCCCCTGCAGCTTCATGGGTTGAAACGCCCGAGATTTGGCGACCTCCATCTCCATTTCCCTCCGGACCCGCCGCCGCTCAGACTGGTGGGTGCAGCAAGATCTAGACTGGAAGGACCACCACAAAGACCGAGAGAAAAGGCAGGGATCGTCCATCTTGGCCGCTGTTCTATCCCCCCGTGCAGCACAGGATTGGCCACCTGTCCTCCGCCCGAGCTAGTCCACAACGGACCCTGTAGAGCCAGGACGTCAACAGGGACTATGCAGCTGGGTCTGGTGGCGCTGGCGATGTTGTTCCTAAGCTCCATGGCTCACGCTGATCTGGTCAAGCCCTCCAAGGCCCGCCGGCACAGACGAGGTGAGCAGATTTGACCAACCTTCTCTTGATTACTCCCCAAACTTTTTGACTAGGGGGCCACACTGGGTTGAAAGAATGTGAGCGGGTTATCTACTGTATGTATGTATGTATGTATGTATGTATGTATGTATGTATGTATGTATGTATGTATGTATGTATGTATGTATGTATGTATGTATGTATGTATGTATGTATGTATGTATGTATGTATGTATGTATGTATGTATGTATGTATGTATGTATGTATGTATGTATGTATGTATGTATGTATGTATGTATGTATGTATGTATGTATGTATGTATGTATGTATGTATGTATGTATGTATGTATGTATGTATGTATGTATGTATGTATGTATGTATGTATGTATGTATGTATGTATGTATGTATGTATGTATGTATGTATGTATGTATGTATGTATGTATGTATGTATGTATGTATGTATGTATGTATGTATGTATGTATGTATGTATGTATGTATGTATGTATGTATGTATGTATGTATGTATGTATGTATGTATGTATGTATGTATGTATGTATGTATGTATGTATGTATGTATGTATGTATGTATGTATGTATGTATGTATGTATGTATGTATGTATGTATGTATGTATGTATGTATGTATGTATGTATGTATGTATGTATGTATGTATGTATGTATGTATGTATGTATGTATGTATGTATGTATGTATGTATGTATGTATGTATGTATGTATGTATGTATGTATGTATGTATGTATGTATGTATGTATGTATGTATGTATGTATGTATGTATGTATGTATGTATGTATGTATGTATGTATGTATGTATGTATGTATGTATGTATGTATGTATGTATGTATGTATGTATGTATGTATGTATGTATGTATGTATGTATGTATGTATGTATGTATGTATGTATGTATGTATGTATGTATGTATGTATGTATGTATGTATGTATGTATGTATGTATGTATGTATGTATGTATGTATGTATGTATGTATGTATGTATGTATGTATGTATGTATGTATGTATGTATGTATGTATGTATGTATGTATGTCTGTCTGTCTGTCTGTCTGTCTGTCTGTCTGTCTGTCTGTCTGTCTGTCTGTCTGTCTGTCTGTCTGTCTGTCTGTCTGTCTGTCTGTCTGTCTGTCTGTCTGTCTGTCTGTCTGTCTGTCTGTCTGTCTGTCTGTCTGTCTGTCTGTCTGTCTGTCTGTCTGTCTGTCTGTCTGTCTGTCTGTCTGTCTGTCTGTCTGTCTGTCTGTCTGTCTGTCTGTCTGTCTGTCTGTCTGTCTGTCTGTCTGTCTGTCTGTCTGTCTGTCTGTCTGTCTGTCTGTCTGTCTGTCTGTCTGTCTGTCTGTCTGTCTGTCTGTCTGTCTGTCTGTCTGTCTGTCTGTCTGTCTGTCTGTCTGTCTGTCTGTCTGTCTGTCTGTCTGTCTGTCTGTCTGTCTGTCTGTCTGTCTGTCTGTCTGTCTGTCTGTCTGTCTGTCTGTCTGTCTGTCTGTCTGTCTGTCTGTCTGTCTGTCTGTCTGTCTGTCTGTCTGTCTGTCTGTCTGTCTGTCTGTCTGTCTGTCTGTCTGTCTGTCTGTCTGTCTGTCTGTCTGTCTGTCTGTCTGTCTGTCTGTCTGTCTGTCTGTCTGTCTGTCTGTCTGTCTGTCTGTCTGTCTGTCTGTCTGTCTGTCTGTCTGTCTGTCTGTCTGTCTGTCTGTCTGTCTGTCTGTCTGTCTGTCTGTCTGTCTGTCTGTCTGTCTGTCTGTCTGTCTGTCTGTCTGTCTGTCTGTCTGTCTGTCTGTCTGTCTGTCTGTCTGTATGTATGTATGCGCTTTTGGTTGTCAGGGTTTCTGTGGGGGTGTGGTTAGGGGCGTGGTCAGTATGACATCATCACATGATTGCATATACTCTTTAAAAAGGCAAAACAAATCTGTTATTATTATAGTATTAACATTTATGTATTTTTTTACATAATATCGTTTTTGTTCTATTTTTCAATTGTTGTTTCTTATTGTACATTGTAGGTTCTTGAGAATTAAAAAAAAACTTTTCTTTTTCTTTTGGCAACGAATCTAGCATCTATTTCTGGTGTTATTGGAGACTGTACTGGTGTTGAGAGTCTGTGTTTAGATGATGTCGCGCCACGTCTGTGACAAAAGCATGCTGCAGAGAGCCCGACGTCACACTTCCTGGGAGCTTTTCTCTCGTTAAACGCCGCCAGTGTCATCGTAAATTGTGGAGATCGTTGTCTGCGGGTATGTCTCCAATATATTCAAGTACGTCCACAGCGCCGACACGCTTCCTCTGCTCCGTACAACCTAGCACGTATAGTTTATGTCATCACATCGGTTTCAGGAGCACTTCCGGTGATTAAAGTACGTCTTTTTCCTGACAAACTTTCGGTGCATCAATAATTAATCAATCAATGTTTATTTATTTAGCCCTAAATCCCAAGTGTCTCAAAGGGCTGCACAAGCCACGACGACATCCTCGGTTCAGAGCCCACAAAAGGGCAAGGAAAAACTCAAAGCGCAGTGAGATGTCAATGAGAATGACTGTGAGAAACCTTGGAAAGGACCGCAGGTGTGGTGACACCCCCCCAACCCCCACTCTAGGGGAGACTGGATGCAATGGACTTCGAGTGGATCTAACATAATATTGTGAAAGTCCAGTCCATAGTGGATCTAACATAATAGTGAGAGTCCAGTCCATAGTGGATCTAACATAATAGTGAGAGTCCAGTCCATAGTGGATCTAACATAATAGTGAGAGTCCAGTCCATAGTGGATCTAACATAATAGTGAGAGTCCAGTCCATAGTGGATCTAACATAATAGTGAGAGTCCAGTCCATAGTGGATCCAAAATAATAGTGAGAGTCCAGTCCATAGTGGACTAACATAATAGTGAGAGTCCAGTCTATTGTGGATCTAACATAATAGTGAAAGTCCAGTCCATAGTGGATCAAACATGATAGTGAGAGTCCAGTCCATAGTGGATATAACATAATAATGAGAGTCCAGTCCATAGTGGATCTAACATAATCGTGAGAGTCCAGTCCATAGTGGATCTAAGATAATAGTGAGAGTCCAGTCCATAGTGGATCTAACATAATAGTGTGAGAGTCCAGTCCATAGTGGATCTAACATAATAGTGAGAGTCCAGTCCATAGTGGACCTAACATAATAGTGTGAGAGTCCAGTCCATAGTGGATCTAACATAATAGTGAGAGTCCAGTCCATAGTGGATCTAACATAATAGTGAGAGTCCAGTCCATAGTGGATCTAACATAATAGTGAGAGTCCAGTCCATAGTGGATCCAACATGATAGTGAGAGTCCAGTCCATAGTGTATCTAACATAATAGTGAGAGTCCAGTCCACAGTGGATCTAACATGATAGTGAGAATCCACTCCATAGTGGATCTAACATAATAATGTGAGTCCAGTCCATAGTGGATCTAACATAATAGTGAGAGTCCAGTCCATAATGGATCTAACATAATAGTGAGAGTCCAGTCCATAGTGGATCTAACATAATAGTGAGAGTCCAGTCCATAGTGGATCCAACATAATAGTGAGAGTCCAGTCCATAATGGATCTAACATAATAGTGAGAGTCCAGTCCATAGTGGATCCAAAATAATAGTGAGAGTCCAGTCCATAGTGGACTAACATAATATTGAGAGTCCAGTCTATTGTGGATCTAACATAATAGTGAAAGTCCAGTCCATAGTGGATCAAACATGATAGTGAGAGTCCAGTCCATAGTGGATATAACATAATAATGAGAGTCCAGTCCATAGTGGATCCAACATAATCGTGAGAGTCCAGTCCATAGTGGATCTAAGATAATAGTGAGAGTCCAGTCCATAGTGGATCTAACATAATAGTGTGAGAGTCCAGTCCATAGTGGATCTAACATAATAGTGAGAGTCCAGTCCATAGTGGACCTAACATAATAGTGTGAGAGTCCAGTCCATAGTGGATCTAACATAATAGTGAGAGTCCAGTCCATAGTGGATCTAACATAATAGTGAGAGTCCAGTCCATAGTGGATCTAACATAATAGTGAGAGTCCAGTCCATAGTGGATCCAACATGATAGTGAGAGTCCAGTCCATAGTGTATCTAACATAATAGTGAGAGTCCAGTCCACAGTGGATCTAACATGATAGTGAGAGTCCACTCCATAGTGGATCTAACATAATAATGTGAGTCCAGTCCATAGTGGATCTAACATAATAGTGAGAGTCCAGTCCATAATGGATCTAACATAATAGTGAGAGTCCAGTCCATAGTGGATCTAACATAATAGTGAGAGTCCAGTCCATAGTGGATCCAACATAATAGTGAGAGTCCAGTCCATAGTGGATCTAACATAATAGTGAGAGTCCAGTCCATAGTGGATCCAAAATAATAGTGAGAGTCCAGTCCATAGTGGACTAACATAATAGTGAGAGTCCAGTCTATTGTGGATCTAACATAATAGTGAAAGTCCAGTCCATAGTGGATCAAACATGATAGTGAGAGTCCAGTCCATAGTGGATATAACATAATAATGAGAGTCCAGTCCATAGTGGATCTAACATAATCGTGAGAGTCCAGTCCATAGTGGATCTAAGATAATAGTGAGAGTCCAGTCCATAGTGGATCTAACATAATAGTGTGAGAGTCCAGTCCATAGTGGATCTAACATAATAGTGAGAGTCCAGTCCATAGTGGACCTAACATAATAGTGTGAGAGTCCAGTCCATAGTGGATCTAACATAATAGTGAGAGTCCAGTCCATAGTGGATCTAACATAATAGTGAGAGTCCAGTCCATAGTGGATCTAACATAATAGTGAGAGTCCAGTCCATAGTGGATCCAACATGATAGTGAGAGTCCAGTACATAGTGTATCTAACATAATAGTGAGAGTCCAGTCCACAGTGGATCTAACATGATAGTGAGAGTCCACTCCATAGTGGATCTAACATAATAATGTGAGTCCAGTCCATAGTGGATCTAACATAATAGTGAGAGTCCAGTCCATAATGGATCTAACATAATAGTGAGAGTCCAGTCCATAGTGGATCTAACATAATAGTGAGAGTCCAGTCCATAGTGGATCCAACATAATAATGAGAGTCCAGTCCATAGTGGATCTAACATAATAGTGAGAGTCCAGTCCATAGTGGGGCCCTCAGGAAACCATCCCAAGCTGAGACAGATCAGCAGCACAGAGATTTCCCCAACCGATGCACAGGCGAGCGGTCCACCCCGGGCCTTGACTCTGGACAGCCAGCATTTCATCCATGGCCACCGGACCTATTCCCCCAATCCCTCCCCTCCCTCCCCTTCCACAAGGGAGAGGGGGGAAGACCAGAAAAGAAAAGAAATGGCAGATCAACTGGTCTAAAAAGGGAGTCTATTTAAAGGCTAGAGTATACAGATGAGTTTTAAGGTGAGACTTAAATGCTTCTACTGAGGTAGCATCTCAAACTGTTACCGGGAGAACATTCCAGAGTACTGGAGCCCCAATAGAAAAAGCTCTATAGCTCGCAGACTTTTTTTGGGCTCTGGGAATGACTAATAAGCCGCAGTTCTTTGAAGTTAGATTTCTTGCCGGGACATATGGTACAATACAATCAGCAAGATAGGATGGAGCTAGACCGTGTAGTATTTTATATCTAAGTAGTAAAACTTTAAAGTCACATCTTAAGTGCACAGGAAGCCAGTACAGGTGAGCTAGTATAGGTATATATATATATAGGTATATATGTATATAAAGGTATATACAGTAGTGTCAGGCTTTCCCCTGACAGTTTGTCTATGTTTTAGTTTTTTCCTCTGCATTTGTCTGTTTCCTCTGTGTTTAGTATGTCCTGTCTTTAGTTCCTGTCTAGTGGTCTTATTTTGTCCGCTTCCTGTCTTGTTCCCTGAGTGCTGTGTTCCTCCTCAGCTGCGGCTGATTAGCAACTGGCCACACCCGTTGCCAATCAGCCTGCTCCTATTTGTACCTGCTTTGTCTTGTGTCAGTTGCTGGATCATTTTATTGTCGTTGCTACCTGTCGTGTCGTTTTGTTACAGCTACTACCTGTCATGCTACATTTTGTTCTGGTCGTCGTAGCGGTAAGCTGTTTCTGTTAGCATTAGTTATTTCCAGTTTTTCTGTTTGCTATCCACTAGCTTCCATGCTAAAGTTCCTTTTTGTTTTCTAGCTTCCAGTGCTAGCTCCCTTAGTACAGTATAGGCGTAATATGATCAAACCTTCTTGTTCTTGTCAAAAGTCTAGCAGCCGCATTTTGTACCAACTGTAATCTTTTAATGCTAGACATGGGGAGACCCGAAAATAATACGTTACAGTAGTCGAGGCGAGACGTAACAAACGCATGGATAATGATCTCAGCGTCTTTAGTGGACAGAATGGAGCGAATTTTAGCGATATTACGGAGATGAAAGAAGGCCGTTTTAGTAACGCTTTTAATGTGTGACTCAAAGGAGAAAGTTGGGTCGAAGATAACACCCAGATTCTTTACCGTGTCGCCTTGTTTAATTGTTTGGTTGTCAAATGTTAGAGTTGTATTATTAAATAGAGTTTGGTGTCTAGCAGGACCGATAATCAGCATTTCCGGTTTTTTGGCGTTGAGTTGCAAAAAGTTAGCGGACATCCATTGTTTAATTTCATTAAGACACGCCTCCAGCTGACTACAATCCGGCGTGTTGGTCAGCTTTAGGGGCATGTAGAGTTGGGTGTCATCAGCACAACAGTGAAAGCTAACACCGTATTTGCGTATGATGTCGTAAGTACTGAAGAGTGCAGGGCCAAGGACCAAATCCTGGGGAACTCCAACTCGTTACCTTAACATAGTCCGAGGTCACATTGTTGACAATAGTGCGCAAACAACAACAATACATAGCCATTCATACTGTAACTAACCTGTTGGTGTTAACTTGTACGTTAGTGTGTTATGATGGCCATTTTTCCCATGGTCTGTGAACACACCGTGTTGGCAGAGAATGAACAAGTGTTGTGTGTCTGGAAGTGAAGCACGGAGGAAACTCTTGTTGGGATTGAGCCCGTTGTTATAAAAAAAATTGGCAACAAAAGCTAAAAAGAAAGTCAGACTTTGTTTTCTCCTGGACGCTACAATACATTATATTACTTTATTTTGTTAGGTGTGGCTGCTGATGTGAAGCCGTTTATTAAGGAGACACCCTTAACGTAGTTAAACCGGATGTATAGTGTACCTCTTTTATTTTGAAACCGGAAAAGTGTGTGATTGTTTTAATGTTTTAATTTCAAATCGACAGTTTGCAATAAAAACGTCTACTTTCGACATCCTGCTGACAGTTTTGCATTTCTGTTGAGCTTGTGTGTCATCTTACTTACTAAATCAGTCACAGTATCAATCTAAATGTTGCGTAATCTGAACACGAAAGTGAAACACCACCCACCTCTAGAACGACTCACGGAGCAGGCGTTTGCTGCTGGAATGTCGCTTTTTCTCACGGTGAAAAATTATACACAAACACGACACAGAACAAACCAAAAATAGTGAAACAAAAATGAATATTATCAACAACAGTATCAATATTAGTATTAATTTCAGCATAGCAGTGATTAAAAATCCTTCATTGACATTATCATTAGACATTTATAAAAATAATAAAAAACAACAATAGTGTCACAGTGGCTTACACTTGCATCACATCTCATAAGCTTGACAACACACTGTGTCCAATGTTTTCACAAAGATAAAATAAGTCATATTTTTGGTTCGTTTAATCATTAAAACAAATTTACATTCTGGCAATCAGTTGATAAAACATTGTCCTTTACAATTATAAAAGCTTTTAAAAAAAAATCTACTACTCTGCTTGCATGTCAGCAGACTGGGGTGGATCCTGCTGAAATCCTATGTATTGAATGAATACAGAATCATTTTGAATCGGAAAAATATCGTTTTTGAATCGAGAATCGAATCGAATCGAAAAAATCGATATATTATCGAATCATGACCCAAAGAATCGATATTATATATATCGATATTATATATATTATATATTATATATATATATATATATATATAATATATACATATATATATATGTATATGTATACATATATATATATGTATATATATATATATATGTATTTGTATATATATGTATATGTATATATATATATATATATATATATGTATATATGTATATATATATGTATATATATATATGTATATATATATATATATATATATATTTTTTTTTTTATATATATATATATGTATATGCGACAATAACGCATTAACTATAAAATTCTATATATATATATCTATAAAACTAAAATTTATATATATATCAATTTATATATATATATAAATTCATAGTTAACACATTATTATCGAATATATATATATATATATATATATATCAATCACATTATTATCGAATATATATATATATATATATATATATCAATATATATATATATATATATATATATATATATATATATATATATATATATATATATATATATATATATCAATCACATTATTATCGAATATATATATATTTATATATATATATATATATATCAATATATATATATATATATATATATATATATATATATATATATATATATATATATATATCAATCACATTATTATCGAATATATATATATTTATATATATATATATATATATATATATATATATATATATATATACATTTATAGTTGATCAAAAGTTTATAGAAGTCTTCCTTATCTTTCTTCAGTTTTAAAAGTCTGTCTCGATGAAGATCTTCCTTTATTACCTACTGCTTCGATTGAAAGTCCAATTTAGGAAACTGCTATCAAACCGCTGCTATCAGTTAGCTCGGTTCCTCACCTGTAGTGCAGGCGACGACAGAATCATCCTCAGACAACTCCCCCTCTCGTTTTGCTCTGTGGGTGATCTCTTTATCCCACCATGAAGTGTTAATGTATAAATAATACATTGGGTATTTATGACTGGAACATGCTTTATTTCAGCCCGGTTGTTTACATAGCCAGCATAAGAGTAGTGGTGTCACATCTTAAAAGGTCTGTCGTGCACCCCCCGCGTCATATCTGTTCCCAGCACATATCACTGCACTTGTTGTCACTTCTTCTGCAGCCGAGTAGTCGCAAGAAGGATCACTGGCGCCCTCTACCACCAGGAGGCGGGAGTCATTTAATGACTCATATTTGACACACGCAGCTACGGTATATTAATAAAACATAGCTGCTTACTGTTCTTTTTAGCATATTCAATAGCTTGGACCTTAAATCCTACTGAATAGCTCTTAATCTTCTTCCCTTTATGCGATTTCAAATGATTGAAATCAGTCTCCTCCATTTTGAAAATGATGACAGGTGAAGTGTCACTCGTGACGTGACGAGTTTGACCCGGTGGAAATTCTTGGCATATGCTAATATTTTTGCGAAACAAGTTTGACCCGGCGGAAATTCTAGACACGCACTGATAAAAATAAGATTTTGGGAAACAAGTTTGACCCGGCGTTAATCCTGAGCCGGCGGTAATGCTAAGCATGCGCTAATTATTTTGCGAGACGAGTTTGACCCGGCAGTAATTCTAGGCAGGCGCATACTATATACCCGGCGGCAATTCAAGGAAATACAATATATATTTCACATTGTTTCCCAGATGTAAAACTATAGTTATTATCTATAAAATGTGTTTTTGTTCATATTTTTCGGTATCTGGAACTTACAATATTCTTTATGGGTGAAAGAGCACTTTGGTTTTTGGACAAAGGAGGAAAACCACAATAACAAGTGCAGTTCTGCAGTGTTGTTGTCCAAGTGCTAAACATGATGTTTATTTACAGAGCTAGTCAAGGAAAAATGTGCTTCTCCAGGCTCCAAAACGTCGCGTGAATGTTGTCTGGCTTTGTTTTCATCCTGGTTGTCCTCCGTCAGCTGCCAACTATGTTTGCGGTCCCGGTCTCACTGGTTGGATTTCTTTAAACATTATTAATTATTTATTTTATTTTAAAAAGACATGACTTTGTTTAGCGCTCTGCGGCTCGTCTCATTTGTGGCGAGATGCAGTCGCTCGCATTTCTCCATGTTGTGCTTCCCTCTTCAGCTCCATTTTTAACAGCTGATAATGAGGAAGAAGAATGTGTTTTTTCAAAGCAATCCCAGGAACTCACGCAGTATTAAACACTGCATTCATTGGCGTCTTTGCCAAAATATTCATGTGTTGTTTAAGAACTTCTGTTTGCCGGGCTAACTTCCTGGTAGCCGGGCTAACTTCCTTAAGCCCTATGTAACTTTCTTGTGTTCTGTCTGACTTCTTGGTAGTCTGATTAACTTTAAACAAAGTCTTAATTGTTAACTTCCTGGTTGCCTGGCTTACTTCCTGGTATCCCGGCTAACTTCCAGATACCCTGGCTAACTTCCTTGTGTTCTGGCCAAGTTCTTGGTAGTCTGTCCAACTTTTAAAAGGTCTTAATTGTTGACTTCTTGGTACCCTGGCTAAGTTTTTGCTAACCCAGCTAACTTCCTTGTAGGCTGGATACATGTTTGGTATTCTGGCTAACTTCTTGTTACCCTGACCAACTTCCTGGTAGCGTGGATAACTTTCTTGTGTTCTGTCTGACTTCTTGGTAGTCTGTTTAACTTTAAACAAAGTCTTAATTGTTTACTTTCGTGTAGCCTGGCTAACTTCCTGGTACCCTGGTTAACTTCCTGGTAGCCTGGCTAACTTCCTAAAGCCCTATGTAACTTTCTTGTGTTCTGTCTGACTTCTCGGTAGTCTGTTTAACTTTAAACAAAGTCTTAATTGTTTACTTTCGTGTAGCCTGGCTAACTTCCTGGTACCCTGGTTAACTTCCTGGTAGCCTGGCTAACTTCCTAAAGCCCTATGTAACTTTCTTGTGTTCTGTCTGACTTCTCGGTAGTCTGTTTAACTTTAAACAAAGTCTTAATTGTTAATTTCCTGGTTGCCTGGCTTACTTCCTGGTATCCCGGCTAACTTCCTGATACCCTGGCTAACTTCCTTGTGTTCTGGCCAAGTTCTTGGTAGTCTGTCCAACTTTTAAAAGGTCTTAATTGTTGACTTCCTGGTACCCTGGCTAAGTTTTTGCTAACCCAGCTAACTTCCTTGTAGGCTGGATAAATTATTGGTATTCTGGCTAACTTCTTGTTACCCTCACAAACTTCCTGGTAGCGTGGATAACTTTCTTGTGTTCTGTCTGACTTCTTGGTAGTCTGTTTAACTTTAAACAAAGTCTTAATTGTTTACTTTCGGGTAGCCTGGCTAACTTCCTGGTACCCTGGTTAACTTCCTGGTAGCTTGGCTTACTTCCTAAAGCCCTAACTAACTTTCTTGTGTCCCGTCTGACTTCTTGGTAGTGTGTTTAACTTTAAACAACGTCTTAAAGGGGAACATTATCACAATTTCAGAAGGGTTAAAACCAATAAAAATCAGTTCCCAGTGGCTTATTTTTTTTTTTAGAAGTTTTTTTTTAAATGTTACTCATCACTCAATATCCTGAAAAACTGTTTCAAATTTTCACCATCGCTATATCCACCCGTCCATTTTCCTGTGACGTCACTGCGTGATGCCAATACAAACAAACATGGCGGATAGAATAGAAATATATAGCGACATTAGCTCGGATTCAGACTCGGATTTCAGCGGCTTAAGCGATTCAACAGATTACGCATGTATTGAAACGAATGGATGGAGTGTGGAGGCAGATAGCGAAAACGAAATTGAAGAAGAAACTGAAGCTATTGAGCCATATCACGACAGACAGCGGCAACGAGGACAAATTTGGCGATCGCCTTCTAACCGAAGATTGCATCTTTTGACCACTGGTGCAACTTGAATCCGTCGATTGGTATGTGTTTGTTTGGCATTAAATGTGGGTGGAGGGAAAGGCTGGATCCAAATATAGCTACAAATGAGTCATAATGATGCAATTTGTGCATACAGCTCGCCTAAATAGCATGTTAGCATCGATTAGCTTGCAGTCATGCCGTGCGCAAATATGTCTGATTAGCACATAAGTCAATAACATCAACAAAACTCACCTTTGTGATTTTGTTGACTTTATCATTGGAAATGCATCTGCTTTGAGTGTCGCAGTATATCCACATATCTCTGTGCCATCTCTGTCGTAGCATCGCTATCGTCAGTGGCGATGCTACGACAGAACAGAACAAACGAGGGACTTTCGCATCTTTTGACAACTGGTGCAACTTGAATCCGTCGATTGGTATGTGTTTGTTTGGCATTAAATGTGGGTGGGGGGAAAGGCTGGATGCAAATATAGCTACAAATGAGGCATAATGATGCATTATGTACATACACCTAGCCTAAATAGCATGTTAGCATCAATTAGCATGCCGTGACCATTGATATGTCTGATTAGCACACTCCACGTAAGTCAACTTGAAACCGTCCCTGTGTGTGTTGTTACACCCTCTGACAACACACCGACGAGGCATGATGTCTCCAAGGTACGGAAAACAGTCGAAAAAACGGAAATTAACAGAGCTAATTTGACTTGGTGTGTGTAATGTGTTTGACAAAATGGCAGCTTGCTTCCCGTTGTAACGTCACGGGTGAAAGGTCATTGCTCCGACAGCGAACAATTGAAAGGTGTTTCAATCGCCAAATTCACCCTTTTAGAGTTCGGAAATCGTTTTTTCTGCAACATCAAGGTATATATTGACGCTTACATAGATCTGGTGATAATGTTCCCCTTAAATTGTTAGCTTTCGGGTTGGCTGGTCAACTTCCTGGTATCCCGGCTAACTTCCTGATAC
This sequence comes from Nerophis ophidion, assembly GCF_033978795.1. NCBI lineage: Eukaryota > Metazoa > Chordata > Actinopteri > Syngnathiformes > Syngnathidae > Nerophis > Nerophis ophidion. The sequence continues at coordinate 12,900,916 of NC_084621.1, forward strand.
CCTGACTAACTTCTTTGTGTTTTGGCCAACTTCCTGGTAGTCTGTACCATTTTTAAAAAAGTCTTGTTAATTTTGTGGTAGCCGGACTAACTTCCTAAAGCCCTAGATAACTTTCTTGTGTTCTGTCTGACTTCTCGGTAGTATGTTTAACTTTAAACAAAGTCTTAATTGTTAACTTCTGGGTTGCCTGGCTAACTTCCTGGTAGCTTGGCTAGCTTCCTAAAGCCCGAGCTTACTTTGTTGTGTTCTGTCTGACTTCTCGGTAGTCTGTTTAACTTCAAACAAAGTCTTAATTGTTAGCTTCCGGGTTGCCAGGCTATCTTCCTGGTAGCCCGGCTAATTTGCTGGTAGCCTGGCTAACTTCCTGGTCCCCCGACTAACTTTCTGGTAGCTTGGCTAACTTCCTAAAGCCTTAGCTAACTTTCTTGTGTTCTGTCTAACTTCTTGGTAGTCTGTTTAACTTCAAACAAAGTCTTAATTATTTACTTCCGGGTTGCCAGGCTAACTTCCTGGTAGCCTGGCTAACTTCCTGGTCCCCTGACTAACTTCCTGGTAGCTTGGCTAACTTCCTAAAGCTCTAGATAACTTTCTTGTGTTCTGTCTGACTTCTTGATAGTCTGTTTAACTTCAAACAGAGTCTTAATTTTTAGCTTCCGGGTTGCCAGGCTAACTTCCTGGTAGCCTGGCTAATTTGCTGGTAGCCTGGCTAACTTCCTGGTCCCCCGACTAACTTTCTGGTAGCTTGGCTAACTTCCTAAAGCCTTAGCTTACTTTCTTGTGTTCTGTCTGACTTCTTAGTAGTCTGTTTAACTTCAAACAAAGTCTTAATTGTTTACTTCCGGGTTGCCAGGCTAACTTCCTGGTAGCCTGGCTAACTTCCTGGTTCCCTGACTAACTTCCTGGTAGCTTGGATAACTTTCTTGTGTTCTGTCTGACTTCTTGGTAGTCTGTTTAACTTTAAACAAAGTCTTAATTGTTTACTTTCGTGTAGCCTGGCTAACTTCCTGGTACCCTGGTTAACTTCCTGGTAGCCCGGCTAACTTCCTAAAGCCCTAGCTAACTTTCTTGCGTTCTGTCTGACTTCTTGGTAGTCTGTTTAACTTTAAACAAAGTCTTAATTGTTAACTTCCTGGTTGCCTGGCTTACTTCCTGGTATCTCGGCTAACTTCCTGATACCCTGGCTAACTTCCTTGTGTTCTGGCCAAGTTCTTGGTAGTCTGTCCAACTTTTAAAAGGTCTTAATTGTTGACTTCCTGGTACCCTGGCTCAGTTTTTGCTAACCCAGCTAACTTCCTTGTAGGCTGGTTAGATTTTTGGTATTCTGGCTAACTTCTTGTTACCCTGACCAACTTCCTGGTAGCGTGGATAACTTTCTTGTGTTCTGTCTGACTTCTTGGTAGTCTGTTTAACTTTAAACAAAGTCTTAATTGTTTACTTTCGGGTTGCCTGGCTAACTTCCTGGTACCCTGGTTAACTTCCTGGTAGCCTGGCTAACTTCCTAAAGCCCTATGTAACTTTCTTGTGTTCTGTCTGACTTCTCGGTAGTCTGTTTAACTTCAAACAAAGTCTTAATTGTTAACTTCCTGGTTGCCTGGCTTACTTCCTGGTATCCCGGCTAACTTCCTGATACCCTGGCTAACTTCCTTGTGTTCTGGCCAAGTTCTTGGTAGTCTGTCCAACTTTTAAAATGTCTTAATTATTGACTTCCTGGTACCCTGGCTAAGTTTTTGCTAACCCAGCTAACTTCCTTGTAGGCTGGATAAATTATTGGTATTCTGGCTAACTTCTTGTTACCCTCACAAACTTCCTGGTAGCGTGGATAACTTTCTTGTGTTCTGTCTGACTTCTTGGTAGTCTGTTTAACTTTAAACAAAGTCTTAATTGTTTACTTTTGGGTAGCCTGGCTAACTTCCTGGTACCCTGGTTAACTTCCTGGTAGCTTGGCTTACTTCCTAAAGCCCTAACTAACTTTCTTGTGTCCCGTCTGACTTCTTGGTAGTGTGTTTAACTTTAAACAACGTCTTAAAGGGGAACATTATCACAATTTCAGAAGGGTTAAAACCAATAAAAATCAGTTCCCAGTGGCTTATTTTATTTTTCGAAGTTTTTTTTTAAATGTTACTCATCACTCAATATCCTGAAAAACTGCTTCAAATTTTCACCATCGCTATATCCACCCGTCCATTTTCCTGTGACGTCACTGCGTGATGCCAATACAAACAAACATGGCGGATAGAACAGAAATATATAGCGACATTAGCTCGGATTCAGACTCGGATTTCAGCGGCTTAAACGATTCAACAGATTACGCATGTATTGAAACGAATGGATGGAGTGTGGAGGCAGATAGCGAAAACGAATTGAAGAAGAAACTGAAGCTATTGAGCCATATCACGACAGACAGCGGCAACGAGGACGAATTCGGCGATTGCCTTCTAACCGAAGATTGCATCTTTTGACCACTGGTGCAACTTGAATCCGTCGATTGGTATGTGTTTGTTTGGCATTAAATGTGGGTGGAGGGAAAGGCTGGATCCAAATATAGCTACAAATGAGTCATAATGATGCAATTTGTGCATACAGCTCGCCTAAATAGCATGTTAGCATCGATTAGCTTGCAGTCATGCCGTGCGCAAATATGTCTGATTAGCCACATAAGTCAATAACATCAACAAAACTCACCTTTGTGATTTTGTTGACTTTATCATTGGAAATGCATCTGCTTTGAGTGTCGCAGTATATCCACATATCTCTGTGCCATCTCTGTCGTAGCATCGCTATCGTCAGTGGCGATGCTACGACAGAACAGAACAAACGAGGGACTTTCGCATCTTTTGACAACTGGTGCAACTTGAATTCGTCGATTGGTATGTGTTTGTTTGGCATTAAATGTGGGTGGGGGGAAAGGCTGGATGCAAATATAGCTACAAATGAGGCATAATGATGCATTATGTACATACACCTAGCCTAAATAGCATGTTAGCATCAATTAGCATGCCGTGACCATTGATATGTCTGATTAGCACACTCCACGTAAGTCAACTTGAAACCGTCCCTGTGTGTGTTGTTACACCCTCTGACAACACACCGACGAGGCATGATGTCTCCAAGGTACGGAAAACAGTCGAAAAAACGGAAATTAACAGAGCTAATTTGACTTGGTGTGTGTAATGTGTTTGACAAAATGGCAGCTTGCTTCCCGTTGTAACGTCACGGGTGAAAGGTCATTGCTCCGACAGCGAACAATTGAAAGGTGTTTCAATCGCCAAATTCACCCTTTTAGAGTTCGGAAATCGTTTTTTCTGCAACATCAAGGTATATATTGACGCTTACATAGATCTGGTGATAATGTTCCCCTTAAATTGTTAGCTTTCGGGTTGGCTGGTCAACTTCCTGGTATCCCGGCTAACTTCCTGATACCCTGACTAACTTCTTTGTGTTTTGGCCAACTTCCTGGTAGTCTGTACCATTTTTTAAAAAGTCTTGTTAATTTTGTGGTAGCCGGACTAACTTCCTAAAGCCCTAGATAACTTTCTTGTGTTCTGTCTGACTTCTCGGTAGTATGTTTAACTTTAAACAAAGTCTTAATTGTTAACTTCTGGGTTGCCTGGCTAACTTCCTGGTAGCTTGGCTAGCTTCCTAAAGCCCGAGCTTACTTTGTTGTGTTCTGTCTGACTTCTCGGTAGTCTGTTTAACTTCAAACAAAGTCTTAATTGTTAGCTTCCGGGTTGCCAGGCTATCTTCCTGGTAGCCCGGCTAATTTGCTGGTAGCCTGGCTAACTTCCTAAAGCCTTAGCTAACTTTCTTGTGTTCTGTCTAACTTCTTGGTAGTCTGTTTAACTTCAAACAAAGTCTTAATTATTTACTTCCGGGTTGCCAGGCTAACTTCCTGGTAGCCTGGCTAACTTCCTGGTCCCCTGACTAACTTCCTGGTAGCTTGGCTAACTTCCTAAAGCTCTAGATAACTTTCTTGTGTTCTGTCTGACTTCTTGATAGTCTGTTTAACTTCAAACAGAGTCTTAATTGTTAGCTTCCGGGTTGCCAGGCTAACTTCCTGGTAGCCCGGCTAATTTGCTGGTAGCCTGGCTAACTTCCTAAAGCCTTAGCTAACTTTCTTGTGTTCTGTCTAACTTCTTGGTAGTCTGTTTAACTTCAAACAAAGTCTTAATTATTTACTTCCGGGTTGCCAGGCTAACTTCCTGGTAGCCTGGCTAACTTCCTGGTCCCCTGACTAACTTCCTGGTAGCTTGGCTAACTTCCTAAAGCTCTAGATAACTTTCTTCTGTTCTGTCTGACTTCTTGATAGTCTGTTTAACTTCAAACAGAGTCTTAATTGTTAGCTTCCGGGTTGCCAGGCTAACTTCCTGGTAGCCTGGCTAATTTGCTGGTAGCCTGGCTAACTTCCTGGTCCCCCGACTAACTTTCTGGTAGCTTGGCTAACTTCCTAAAGCCTTAGCTTACTTTCTTGTGTTCTGTCTGACTTCTTAGTAGTCTGTTTAACTTCAAACAAAGTCTTAATTGTTTACTTCCGGGTTGCCAGGCTAACTTCCTGGTAGCCTGGCTAACTTCCTGGTCCCCTGACTAACTTCCTGGTAGCTTGGCTAACTTCCTAAAGCTCTAGATAACTTTCTTGTGTTCTGTCTGACTTCTTGATAGTCTGTTTAACTTCAAACAGAGTCTTAATTGTTAGCTTCCGGGTTGCCAGGCTAACTTCCTGGTAGCCTGGCTAATTTGCTGGTAGCCTGGCTAACTTCCTGGTCCCCCGACTAACTTTCTGGTAGCTTGGCTAACTTCCTAAAGCCTTAGCTTACTTTCTTGTGTTCTGTCTGACTTCTTAGTAGTCTGT